>NW_006286818.1:1237704-1245987 GCF_000327345.1 Myotis davidii
ATATATATATATTTTTTTTATTAAATTTCAGAGAGGAAGGAAGAAGGAGAGAGAGATAGAAACATCAGTGATGATAGAGAATCATTGATTGGTTGCCTCCTGCACACCCTAAGCTAGGGATAGAGCCCACGACCCAGGCATGCACCCTCACTGGGAGTCGAACCATGACCTCCTGGTTCATAGGTCAGTGCTCAACCAGAGCCACCCTAGCCGGATGGAGCCATTGGGCCTTTAGCTGAGAGTTGGTGCAGCCCCATGGAAGCAGGCAGGCACCCTGGAGTTGGATAAAGTTCCTGTGACGATTGGTTTGATGTCTCTGTAGAACATCATGTTTTATGACATGGGCTCAGGCAGCACTGTGTGCACCATCGTGACCTACCAGACAGTGAAGACTAAGGAGGCGGGGATGCAGCCACAGCTACAGATCCAGGGAGTCGGGTAGGTGGGCTCTGGGAGGAAGGCTGCTTGCTGAGAGACCCTCAGGTCGGGGGGTCTGCTTGGAGGGGCAGTTGCCTCACTTTCCTGGTCTTTGCAAGAATGCTGTCTGGTTACAGTGTTGTCAATCATTGTAGGGTACTTCTGCCAAAAAGCACGGGAGGATGGAGGCAGGGAGGACAGTTTGGGAAGGTGAAAGGCAGGGAACCTAGTGACTTCTAAGAAGACACAAGGCTGTAGGCCATCTGTAGGATGTCAGATTCAGTCTATTCGCTGTCTTACCATTCCAGTTTACTTAATAACTTACCACTGTCATTACCTTGTTTCTTGAACCCATCCTTTTCTGTCCATCTCTACTACTACCATCCTAGTTCAGGGTACCATCACCTCTAACTTGGAGCATTCCAAAGTCCTGCTTCCAGTGTGGGCTCCTTCAGTTCCTCCTCCACATTGTAGCTAGAGGGCTCTTTCCAAAAGGCCAACCTGATTATAACACGTTGCTTCAAAACCCCTTCGGTGGCTTCAACCTTTACCTGGGCTTAAAGGCTGTGCCAGCGCGCTGGTCTCTAAACCTGAGCCTCTTGCTCTTGGAGCTTCCGCCATACTTGCCCTCGCTGGGAATTGACCATGCTCTCCGGGTCTTTCCCAGGCCGTTTCCTGTCTAGAATGCCTTTTCTCTTCACTAGTTAACTGAACCATCCTTCAGGTTTCAGCTTACGCTCACTTCTTCACAGAACTTTCTCCAACATCTCGAAATAGCTGAACTTGCTCACTATAGATTCTAACAGCATTGTCTGCCTCTCCTTTAAAACACGTGGAAGTGGTTAAAATTTCACATTTATTTGATTGCTAGATTGTATACTCCTTGTCTGCAGGAACCCTGTCTTTCTTCTCACAATTACATCCCCAGAGACAAATACGTAGTTGATGCCTCGTAAATGCAGTTGAATGGGCGGGTGAACCGTCACTGAGGTGTCTCCGTGTGGGAGAGTCAGGTCCCTGTGTAGGTGAAGGGGTCCTTAGGGGGCTGCTCCTACTTGCTCCTGTTGCCTTTCCTGAGCAGGTTTGACCGCACTCTGGGAGGCTTGGAGATGGAGCTCCGGCTGCGTGAGCACCTGGCTGGGCTCTTCAATGAGCAGCGCAAGGGCCAGAGCGTAAAGGACGTGAGGGAGAACCCCCGTGCCATGGCCAAGCTGCTGCGAGAGGCTAATCGAGTCAAAACTGTCCTGAGTGCCAACGCTGACCACATGGCACAGGTGCCCACATGTCGCTGGTTGAGGGCAATATTCTTCACTCAGAGGGTGGAAGACCCACTACCTAGCACCAGGCTGCTTGTGTCTGGCGTGGCCCAGCCCTTCTCCCCATGCCTCCTGCCATCCTTGGAAAGTCCCGTTCCCTGAGTCCTGCCCACCCGCCCAGGAAGCGGGGCCTGGGCGAGAACTCTGACATGCCTGCCTCTCCAGATTGAGGGCCTCATGGATGACGTGGACTTCAAGGCAAAGGTGACTAGAGCGGAGTTCGAAGAGCTGTGTGCAGACTTATTTGAGCGGGTGCCTGGGCCTGTGCAGCAGGCCCTCCAGAGTGCCAAAATGAACTTGGTGAGCGGGGCGTGGGAGGCGGGCCTGGGGCAGGAGGCCGGTGGGTTAGTGGTGATGAGGTGGTGGGAGGAGGGAGCAGGAACATCAGAGGCAGAGTCAGTGCTGAGGAGGGAGTCCGTTACTTGCTATCCCATCTCACATTCTTTCTCCCTCTGCAGGATGAGATTGAGCAGGTGATCCTGGTGGGTGGGGCCACTCGGGTCCCCAAAGTTCAGGAGGTGCTGCTGAAGGCTGTGGGCAAGTGAGTCTGGGGCTAGGACTGCAGGGCTGGGAGGAGGGAGGCCAGGCTGGGAGCTACAGAATGACGGTCCTGACGCTCGGGACTTTGACAGGGAGGAGCTAGGGAAGAACATCAATGCAGACGAAGCAGCCGCCATGGGGGCTGTGTACCAGGCAGCCGCGCTCAGCAAAGCCTTCAAGGTGAAGCCGTTCATAGTCCGAGATGCAGTGATCTACCCTATCCTGGTGAGTTAGCCTGTGTGCTTGGCGGCAAGTCTCCTTCCCCTCTCCACGTGTGAGCTCCCCTTCTGCCCACTCCAGCCTGTTTCTCACCCGCCCTTACCCCCGAACTTCTTGGCTCCTCCCTGTGCCCCCTCTGCTTGCTGTGTAGGTTGAGTTCACCAGGGAGGTGGACGAGGAGGCTGGCGTTCGCAGCCTGAAGCACAATAAGCGTGTTCTTTTCTCCCGGATGGGGCCCTACCCTCAACGAAAAGTTATCACCTTTAACCGCTACAGCCATGATTTCAACTTCCACATCAACTATGGTGACCTGGGCTTCCTGGGGCCTGAGGATCTTCGGTGAGGGGCTGGGGCGGGGCAGGATGGAGCTGGGGCGGGGGAGGACCAGGGGCTGCAGGGCTAGCCCAGGGTTGGGGTTGGGGTAAGCATCTTCTCTAGAGGGTGCTGCCCTTCTCCTGAGTGTGTCCTGGGGGAGGGCCTCAGCATCCTGTCCAGGCTGAGTGGGTTCCCCTGAACTGCTCTTTTCTCCCAACCAGGGTGTTTGGCTCCCAGAATCTGACCACAGTGAAGCTCAAAGGTGTGGGCGAGAGCTTCAGGAAGTACCCCAACCATGAGTCCAAGGGCATCAAGGCTCACTTCAATCTGGATGAGAGCGGCGTGCTCAGCCTGGACAGGGTGCGCGCAGGGGTGCCAGCGGGGCCCAGCCCCCCAGCCTTTCTAGAATATGAAAACGAGAAGGGTTCAGAGTGGCTTTAAATGAAGTTAACCAGGCGGGGATGTGGTGTAGCCTTCCTCATAGCCTGTAAATGCTTCTGGGCATTGTAAATGTCGGTCTGTACAGTAGCCAAGGAACCCAGTTTTGAAGAACAATTCTGAGGGCTAAGGTCTTTCTGAGCATACATAGTGTGGACACAATGGCCATTCTGTTGTCCAGTGGAGAAGTGCAGGCTCTGGGCAGAAAGGGACCTGTGTTCAGAGGACCCATAATCCAAGTGGGGCCGGGGGCTTGATCCAAGAGCCCTTAGAAGAAGGTCGGTGGGAGAATAAGCCAGCACAGCTGGGAGTCATAGATGTGCATCACAGACCTACCAAGGCAGGAGGTTCGTGGCAAAAACACATGTTTCTTCCTCTTGAACCCTCTTTTCAGGTGGAGTCTGTGTTTGAGACACTGGTGGAAGACAGCACAGAAGAAGAATCGACTCTGACCAGTGAGATGCGTGTGTGCGAGTGTGTGTGTGTGGGGGGGGGGGGGGGGCTCTGCTTTCTCCCGCCTTCCTAAAATGTCACCAGTGGATTTCATGTAACCCACGTACAGTCTACTCTTTGGATTGGAGTGTATAAAATATGGGGGACAACATTGCCATTCTTTGGGTTGTGTGTTGTGTTGTGTGGGGGGGGGGGGATAGTTTTGTGCATGTTGGGGAGCTGAGCACGCCTTGCCTTTGAGGAGGCAGGGTCACTGCTGGGGTCCCCTTTGAGTCCTTGGGCTTTCTTACCCCTAGAACTTGGCAACACCATCTCCAGCCTGTTTGGAGGAGGCACCACAGCAGATTCCAAGGAGAATGGTACCAGCACCATTCAGGTAAGCCCAGAATGGAGCCAGGAGAACCTGGGAGCTGGTATGTGGGACAGGGAGTGGGTGGGTGTCCCAACTGCCTAGTGTAATAGCTCTCCCTCTCCTTAGCCCATGACAAGTAAGCATACCCTACTCTGCATTGTGAGTTGTCTCTGTGCTCAAGGTCTCAGCCCACTTCCCTCATCTCCAGACCCTCTCCTCTGACCAGGTGGCTGCAGTTGAAGCAGCGCAATGCCCGTCTCTCTGCGGTTGTCCTGTCTGTCTTCACACTGAGATCTCTTCAGAGCCACGGGGCCTGGCATTGGGAAGCTGGTCTTCTCCCTAGGTCCTGACTGTCCTCTGTGGCTTGGGATTGTTTTCCAGGAGGAAGAGGAAAGCCTTGCTGAGGGGAGCAAGGATGAGCCTGGAGAGCAAGCGGAGCGCCGGGAGGAAGGAGAGCCCCCAGTGGAGGACACCTCTCTGCCCCCACCCCCTGAGCCTAAGGGCAGTGTGGCCTCTGAGGGAGAAAAGGCTACAGACAAAGAAAATGGGGACAAGTCTGAGGCCCAGGTGAGCTCCAGGCTGGACCCAGAGGTGAAGGGAGCAGTTCTCTGCCTGCTTCTCTTCCCCTGGGTCCCTGGCTGGGAGATAGAAGGGTCTGAGCTTGTCTTGACATCTTCATCTTTCTCCACAGAAGCCAAGTGACAAGGGGGAAGCAAGGTCTGAGGGTGTCCCTCCGGCCCCAGGGGAGGAAAAGAAGCAGCAGCCTTCCCGGAAGCAGAGGATGGTCGAGGAGGTCGGGGTGGAGCTGGTTGTACTGGACCTACCCGACTTGTCCGAGGATGAGCTGGCCCGCTCGGCACAGAAGTAAGTCAAGACTGAGTGTATGTTTGTGGGTGTAGGTGTGTGCCTCCGGAGGTGGGCAGGATGCACAGTGGTGCCTCCGGTGTGCACGCCTCTCCCTCTGCCTGTCTCTCCATTTGTCCCGCAGACTGCAAGACCTGACAGCCCGAGATCTAGAGAAGCAGGAGCGGGAGCAAGCTGCCAACAGCTTGGAAGCGTTCATCTTTGAGACCCAGGTTGGTAGGGTGGGAGTCAAGATTGCCCTGGGCCCTGTGTCTGGGAGAGTCTGACTCAGCCTCGCCCTCTGCTGGCTGCATGTTTGCCCCTTGGGTGCACCTCCCCAGGACAAGCTATACCAGTCCGAGTACCAGGAAGTGTCCACCGAGCAGCAGCGTGAGGAGATCTCCGGGAGACTCAGTGCCGCTTCCACTTGGCTGGAGGATGAAGGCTTTGGGGCCACCACAGTGGTGAGGGGGCTCCTAGGGTACGGGGGGGGATGGGAGTCTCCTTCCAGGGTCGGAGAGGTCAGAAGAGCCGGGGAATGAGACCTTTGGAAGGCTGTGGGGCTGGCTTCAGGGCTGTCCTGTTACCCTTTCATCCCCTCTCCATCAGATGCTGAAGGAGAAGCTGGCTGAGCTGAGGAAACTGTGCCACGGGTTGTTTTTTCGGGTGGAAGAGCGCAAGAAGTGGCCTGAACGGCTGTCTGCCCTTGATAATCTCCTCAACCATTCCAGCATGTTCCTCAAGTGAGCAGCTCCTTACCCTTCCTTCCTTATTCAGTCTTGCCACGCCCACTCCCCAGGCCCCACTTCCTCCTGAGCTGACTGTCTCTCCTCTGGCTTCCAGAGGGGCCCGGCTTATCCCAGAGATGGACCAGATCTTCACTGAGGTGGAGATGACAACCTTGGAGAGAGTCATCAATGAGACCTGGGTAATCCCTGTGTAAATACTTAACTGCGTACTCACCTGGCAAAGCGTGCCGTCCTAGGCAGCATGGGGTGCGGAGAAATGGAGACTCGGCAGGCCTCTGCCCCTGGCTTAGCAGCTAGTCAGGAAGGCAAAGATGTTGCATTTGAGGCCATGTCTGATTGTCCTAAACAAGGGTTAGAGCCAGGAGTGGTCAAACGAGGAGCAACAGGGCCCATTCCTGTGAGGTTAGAGAAGGATTGCTTGAGGAGCTAGGGCATGAGGTGCACTCCAAGAGTGGCCCGGGGTTTGGATAGGTGAGAAGGATTTGTCATGTGAAGAAACTTTTGGGTGTGTGGGGACATTTTTTGAACCAGAGCCCAGAAGTGAAGAGACAAGAAGGGACTAATCAGCCCTAGCTGGTTTGGCGCAGAGTCGGCCTGTGGACTGAAGGGTCCCAGATTCCATTCTGGTCAAGGGCACATGCCTGGGTTATGGTGCTTGGTCCCCAGTAGGGGGCATGTAGGAGACAGCTGATCAGTGATTCTCGCTCATCATTGATGTCCCTATCTCTCCCTCTCCCTTCTCTGAAATCAGTAAAAAGTAATATCTTTTTTAAAAGGGAAGGGAACAATCAAGTGGTTCAGCTGGAATTACAAAGCAATAGGATATGAGACAGAAATGTGTAGTGTGAGACTCCCTTGTGAAGAGCCTTGAATGTCATTCTAAGGAGTTTGCTTACCCGTGTGGGGCTGATGACCAAAGGTGGCAGAGTGATGAGGTCCAGGGGAAGAACCTCAGGCAGTTGTGGGTCATCTGGCACAGAGATGTCTGCTATCTCCATTGTTAGCTCTGAGCTGTGCTGGCCTCATCCACAGGCCTGGAAGAATGCAACGCTGGCCGAGCAGGCCAAGCTGCCCACCACAGAGAAGCCAGTGTTGCTCTCCAAAGACATCGAAGCCAAGATGATGGCCCTGGACCGTGAGGTGCAGTATCTGCTCAACAAGGCCAAGTTTGCCAAGCCCCGGCCCAAGCCCAAGGATAAGAATGAAACCCGGGCAGAACCTCCACTCAATGCCAGTGCCAGTGACCAGGGGGAGAGGGTCATCCACCCACCAGGTGAGGCAGGGTCCCTGGCTCCAGGTGCTGCTGGGCAGAAGAAAGCCTTTCCCTCTGGAATCACATTTTCACTCTGGGTTTTCCTTCAGGCCAAACTGAAGATGCACAGCCCATTTCAGAACCTGAGACAGAGACTCGTGAGTTGGGGAAACTGGGAATATGGACATTGCTTAGTCTGGGGGTTGGCAAACGGGTAGGCACGGCCTGGTTTTGGACAGCCATGGGGTTATTTTTTTTTTAAATATATTTTATTGATTTTTCACAGAGAGGAAGGGAGAGGGATAGAGGGATAGAGAGTTAGAAACATCGATGAGAGAGAAACATCGATCAGCTGCCTCCTACACATCTGCCACTGGGGATGTGCCTGCAACCCAGGTACATGCCCTTGACCAGAATCGAACCTGGGACCCTTCAGTCCGCAGGCCGATGCTCTATCCACTGAGCCAAACCGGTTTCGGCAGCCATGAGGTTATTAAAAAAAAAATGCAGAGACTGAGTGTGGCCTACAAATCCTAAAATATGTACTCTCTGCTCTTTACAGAAAAAGTTGGCCGACCACCGCGTTAGCCCTTTCTTTCTTTCTGCAGACACTAAACTGTTCCTTCCCTTAGCAGGAGGATCTGAGCCGGCAGACACGGGGCCTCTGGAGTTGGAAGGCTCTGGAGCAGGTGAGGATGGAGTGGGAGGTGCCAGGAAGCCGAGGAGGGTCTGGGGGAAATATCTGCACAGAACTGGGGCCAGTGACCTCTACTTCATCTGCTGCTATTCCTTTGTCTCCCCAACTCCCAACAGAATCTGAACAGAAGCAGCAGCCTACAGGACAGAGGCCAGCCCTGAAGAATGATGAACTATAACCCCCACCTTCCAGTTCCACATTCCTTCCCATCCCCTTCTCCTACCACTATTTATTAAACATCGCGGGTTGGGGGAGGGTTTAGTCCTGTCCTCAGAGGCTTAAGTTCCTTTCTTGCACCTGTGACTGGAGGTGTGGATACGAGGAAGGAAGAGACATCTATCTCACCAGTTTCTTCCAGAGTAGTTCTGTGGTTACAGTTGAAATTGTTCTGTTCCCCAGTCTTATCCCCTGGTTCTGTATCTACCCGGGCCCCAAGTTGGGAAAAGTCACTATTCTATCTTAAATCTTTGTGGGTAGGTAAGAGAATGGTCGTCAGTGTTGGCAGACCTGGTAGTGGAAGGAAGGATGTCCTTGGTTATTAGAGTCCCCCCGTCTTCTGTCGTCACCCCTGCTCTCCTTTCCCGTTCCCACGCAATCCAGGTCACACAGCAGCCAGTGTTTGCAGAGCCTTGGTTCCCAAGTTTGCTCTCTGAGTGCCTATTCATGCTCTTTTCTCCTCTCCGCCCTCCTCT
>NW_006286818.1:1246010-1250564 GCF_000327345.1 Myotis davidii
ATGCTCACTGTCCTCTTCCTCGGGTTTCCTTGGTTTGCAGCTGTAAGTTGGGCAACCTCCTGCCCAAAGCCCTTCCGTCTAGACTTGCTGAAATAAATCTAAGTCGATTCTCCCGCACGCACAACACCTCGTGGCCAGCATAGACGGAGAAAGGGAAGGGAATCCAGCCACCTCTCCAGGGCTGAGCCCTGTGAAAGCCCTGTAGCTCCCACCTGTGGACTTGGCCATGAATGCCAGCATCCTGCGAGCACTGTCAGTCTGCCTCTTCGCACTAGCCTGGTACTCCATATCCCTTGACTATGTGCCCCCCTTTCTCCTCTGCCCTCCCAGACAGCCTTTCCCTCACCCCCTGACCCCTTGGGCTGACCAAAGTGTGCTTTCTACTGTGAGTCCCTATCCCAAGACCTAGGGAAGGAGAGAACATGGCGTGAATGTAAAAACGTCACCTCTCTGAGGCAGGCCTGCGGGTGAAGGGAGAGGCCTTTACCCGCTAGGCTGATGTTGGGAGCCTGGCCTCCAGTATTCTGTCTGTAGCAGGAGCCAGGGCTGCCACCTCAGTTCCTAGATCGAGGGGAGCCTGGTTGTGTGCCCCCCCCACCCCCTTTTTTTTGCCACATTGGCAGAAATGAAACCTAAGGGTCCCACCCTGTCCTGTGTGTTTGAGTTCTTTCAATAGCAGTTGAGGCTGGTTGGGCGGATTTGAGTCAAATTGTACTTTTGCTCCATTGTTAATTGAGAAACTTTCAATAAAATATTATTTTCTACAATTTTTGTCCTGTGGTTTTTAAAACTTTATTTACTGAATATAAATAATGGATATTATAGAAAATTTGGAAGTTAGAAGCTTGAATAATAAATTAAAATTATCACTAAAACATTAACATTTTGGAGTTAGTTGAGATCATATATGTTCTTTTTTGGAAGACAAAATTGGGGTTTTATTTGTCTCCTAACATTTGGACCACTTTTTTTTTAAAATAAATCTTTATTCAGATTATTACAGTTGTTTCCCCCTTTTTCCCCATAGCTCCCCTCAACCCAGTTCCCACCCCACCCTCTGCCCTTACACCCCCCACTGTCCTCATTCATAGGTGTACAATTTTTGTCCAGTCTCTTCCCGCACACCCCACACCCCTTTCCTCCCGAGAACTGTCAGTCCACATACACATGGAAAATGTAGCTATTTCCATCTGCAACGTGTCCCCATGTTTGGAAAGGTCTCTCACGTCTTGTTCACACTCTACTCAGAAAGGGTACGGAGCCACGTTACGGCTTTTTAAAATAATGTGTCCTCTTATGTTTAAAATGAGGATTTCGCTACCAGAAGTGAGGAGAAAGCAACACTGCAGCTGCTCTTGCCCCTCTCGCCTTTCGGGTGATAGTTGTGCGTGGGGCTGCGAGCTGGTTCACGGGCCATCTGAGCGGCTCGCTCGGATCCGCTGGCGTCCCAGGGACCGTCAGAGCCTCGTGGGGGCCATCACAGCCTCGCAGGGGGCACCGCATCCCACGTTGAGGGTGAAGGTGAGAGGCAGAAGCTCCTCTCACTGTCTCTCCTGCTGCTCCCTTGCGTATCGCCGTTGCTGGAAGTTTCTGAGAGCAGTCTGCAGGTGCTGGACATCATACTTAAACTGGTCAACACGAAGTTCAGCATTCTGTCTTTTGTTGGGCGGCTCCTTGCTGGACAAAATCTCCAGGCGTTCCTGGTGGCTGAATATCTGGTATGCTTGCTTAGATTTCGTTTTCTACCAAGTGCACAGACTGCCTGTCTGTCGTCTCCCGGCATCCCATGTGAGACTGGATCTGGTGGACCTGCTTGTTCGTTTGCTGGCACAGCGGTTCCATGTCGCCGGCCCAGCTGGGTCTGGCTCCGGCTTCCTCCGAACCTGATTCTGTTTCTTGAGTGTGTCCCTATGGATGTGAGGAGTTGAAATCTGCAGTTTGTTGGGTTGGGCTGCAAAAGCGCAGGTGGTTCCTTTTGTGCCACTGGCACAGCTTGGGTGGGGATGTAAATTGAGTAGGGCGGGGTCTCAGGTAATCACCAGGGCGGAGCAAACAACAATGACGTCTCCACGACCCCGAGTGCCAGAGAGCAGCTTACGAGAAAGCCACCCTCGCTCTCCGATCCGCTGCAAGGCCGTCCCCGCCTCTCTCCATAGGGGTCTGGGACCTCAGAATCCCGCCCCAATGGGACTGAGAGCAGCTGCCTCCTGCACACTCCCTACTGGGGATGTGCCTGCAACCAAGGTACATGCCCTTGACCGGAATCGAACCTGGGACCCTTGAGTCCGCAGGCCAATGCTCTATCCACTGAGCCAAACCGGTTAGGGCATGACTTACATTTTTTGATATTTATTTTATACTAGAGGCCTGGTGCACAAAATTTGTGCACTGGGGCGGGGGCTCCCTCAGCCCGGCCTGTGCCCTCTCGCAGTCTGGGACCCCTCAGGGGATGTCCACCTGCTGGCTTAGGCCCGCTCCCCAGGGGGATCGGGCCTAAGCTGACAGTCAGACATCCCTCTGGCATCCCGGGAGCCCTCGGGGGATGTCCACTTGCTGGCGGGAAGCAGGCCTAAGCTGCAGTCGGACATCCTTAGTGCTGCTGAGGCGGGAGAGGCTCCCGCCCCCACCGCTATGCTGGCAGCTGGCAGCCTGGTTTTTGGGTGAGCAGAGCTCACTGACCACCAGGGGACATCTCCTGCACTGAGCGTCTGCCCCCTGGTGGTCAGTGTGTCATAGTGACCAGTCATTCCCAGTCATTCTGCTGTTAGGGTCAATTTGCATATTACCCTTTTATTATATAGGATATTTAAATGCCATTTAACAAAGAAAAATCAACCAAAAAAATGAGTTCGCGTGTCACCTCTGACACACGTGTCATAGGTTCGCCAACACTGGTTTATGGTCCTCTGTCACTCTGTGCTCCTTCCACCACCCTCCACTCATACTCCAAACACACACTAGGAATCTATCATCCATTTTCCAGGAATTTCCCCATGTTCCACTGTTAATTTTTTTTAATATAGTTTATTTTTGAAAAATATTCTTTCATTGATTTCAGAGAGGAAGGAAGAGATAGATAGATCAATGATGAGAGAGAATCATTGATTGGCTGCCTCTTGCACACCCACACTGAGGATGGAACCCACAACCCGGGCATATACCCTGACCAGGAATCAAACCATGATCTCCTGGTTCATAGATCGATGCTCAACCACTGAGTCATGCTGGCTAGCATATCTTCTTTATCGTAGTAAAAATCATTTATGCAAGGGTCTGTTTCTAGTACATCTTGTTCCTTTAATGACTGTCTATACTCTAAACCAGTGACTCTCAACCTGTGGGTCGCGACCTCTTTGGGGGTCAAACGACCCTTTCACAGGGGTCGCCTAAGACCATCAGAAAAAACACATATATAATTACATATTGTTTCTGTGATTAATCACTATGCTTTAATTATCTTCAATTTGTAACAATGAAATTGGGGGTCACCACTACATGAGGAACTGGATTAAAGGGTCGCGGCATTAGGAAGGTTGAGAACCACTGCAAACCATACAATTACCATAACCTTAGAATTGTTATCTTTGGCAATGGAAATGCTCCTCTTCACTTTATTTTTTGTCAAGCTTCTCATTCTGATGCTTATTTTTTCCTCCAGATGATCTTTAAAATAATTTTGTCCAGTTTTCAAGAAATACTATTGAAATTTTGATTGGAACTGTTCTAAAACTCCAAAAGAACTTGGAAAAGATTGACATTTTGACAGTATCAAAATGATAGCTTTTTTTTCAGGCATCCAGTATGACTTACATTTATTTATATTTTTTTTAAATGTTTTTATTGCCAGCACCAGTTGGCTCAGTGGATAGAGCATCAGCCTGCGGACTGAAAGGTCCCAGGTTCGATTCCGGACAAGGGCATGTATCTTGATTGAGGGCACATCCCCAGTAGGGAGTGTGCAGGAGGCAGCTGATCGGTGTTTCTAACTCTCTATCCCTCTCCCTTCCTCTCTGTAAAAAATAAATAAAATATATTTTTTTAAAAATGTTTTTATTGATTTCAGAGAGTGGAAGGGAGAGTGAGAGATAGAGATAGAAACATCAATGACGAGAGACAATCATCCATCGATCAGCTGCCTCCTGCATGGCCCCTACTGGGGATTGAGCCCGCAACTCCCATAACCCAAGCATATGTCCTTACCGGAATTGAACCATGACTTCCTGGTTCATGGATCAATGCTCAACCACTGAACCACACCAGCTGGGCTGATTTACATTTATTCACATTAGCTTTTATTATCTCTTAGTAAAGTCTGTCTTGCTTTTTTGTGATGTCATCTCATTTTCTTTCCTTATTTCTCTATATCTTGGGAAATGGAGAGTGAGAAAACTAGCATGTGAGTCCCTACTATGACTTGATCATTAAGATGTTTTACAATGTTTTCTTTCTTCTTCTTCTTCTTCTTCTTCTTTTTTTAGAGAGAGAAGCACTGATTTGTTGTTCCACTTATTTATGCATTCATTGGTTGATTTTTATTTGTGCCATGACTGGGGA
>NW_006286818.1:1250620-1254403 GCF_000327345.1 Myotis davidii
CTCCTCATCCTCCTCTTCAACTTTTTTACTTCATTTTCATAGCTATGCTGAAGTGGGTTATATAATTCATATTTTATTTTAGGGAACTTAAATGAGAGAAGATAGGCAAATAACAACATAAGCTGTGGCTAAGAGGAGGTTTGATTGTACCTAAGTTGGTACTGCAGGTGTGAAGCACTGTTAAACTCTGTTTCTGGGCAATTTTCAGGGCCCTTGTCAGGTGTCTCTGCCCTTAAACTGTGGCTGAAGGAAACTCCTCCAGACTTTCTGGATCTGGTTGATGTCAACTCTGGGATCCACTCCCTTCCCCTCTAGCCAACTAGTAACATCAGCAGTGGCTGAGGCAAGATTCTATATTCCCATTGTTTCTCTCTACTAGAAAGTTCACTGAAACTATAGCTCTGTCCACTTTCTGCTCTTTCTTCCATCTATTGCTCCACAATGGCAAACTAATTTGTAGCAAACAGCATTTTGATTGTTTCACGTTCCTCAGCTCAAAGTCCTTAACTCTGTAAAAATGTTTGTGAAGCCCAGCTAGCATGGCTCAGTAGTTGAGCATATGAACCAGGAGTTCATGGTTCAATTCCCAGTCAGGGCACATGTGGGTTTGATCCCCATTGTGGGACTTGTAGGAGGAAGCCAGTCAATGATTCTCTCTCATCATTGATGTTTCTATCTCTCTCTCTCTCCCTCTCCCTTCCTCTCTGAAATCAATAAAAATATATTTTTAGAAATGTTTATGTAATAACAGAAAAAAATCAATATATAAAATGTTTATATGATCTGAGTGATTGCTCATCTACTAATTTACAGAGTATTTGTTCTGAACCAAACACTACCTATGTAGAGTGGTAAAGGGACCATAGTCTATCCTCATGGAATTTATGTAGTTGGAGAGGCTGACAAATAAATGGAAAACTTCAAGTCAATGGGAAATATTATATTTATATATTCTAAGATATATATGTACACACATATGTACACACAAAAGAATAAAATCAGAAATGCTCTATTATAAGTGGCAATCTTCAACTGGCATTTGAAACTTCTTTTTGGTCTTTTCCAAGTTTATGCTAATAATAATGTATAACATGAATGATAGAAAACATTTAAAAGCCCAGCTGGTGTGGCTCAGTGGTTGAGTGGTGACCTATGAACCAGAAGATCATGGTTCAATTCCCACTCAGGGCACATGCTGCAAGTGTGGGCTCGATTCCCAGTAGGGGATGTGCAGAAGGCAGCTGATCAAGGATTCTTTCTCATCATTAATGTTTCTGTCTCTCTCTCCCTCTCTGAAATCAATAAAATATTTTAAAATAAATAAAAGTTAAACATATAAGGACTCCCACTGACCAAATGTGAGACAACTAGAAACCTGGTGCACAAAATTTGTGCACGGGTGTAGGGGGGTCCCTCAGCCCAGTCTGCACGCTCTCCAATCCAGGTCCCCTTGGGGGATGTCTGAGTACTGGTGGTCAGGCATACCTCTTGCAATCCAGGACTGCTGGCTCTACCCTTTTATTAGTATAGATTTGAGCAATAATGTAAATTATAGTGGCCACAGATTATAATACATCAAATACAATGATACTAATCTTTTGTTGTTGTTAATCCTCACTTGAGGACATTTTTTTCATTGTTTAGAGAGAGTGAAATGGAGGGGGAGAGACAGCGAGAGATAGAAACATTAGTGTGAGAGAGACACATAGATTGGCCTCTGGCACATGCCCCAACCAGGGCCAGGGATTGAGTCTGCAACTGAGGTATGCGCCCTGGACTGGAATTGAACCCAGGAACCTTCAGTCTGGGGGACAATGCTCCAACTCTTGGGCCAAACTGGCTAGGACAATACGAATCTTTCTTTCTTTTTTTTAAAAAAAGAATTTTCTTTTAAGTCCAGTTGCTCTTTTTGTTTTAAAGTATTTTTATTGATTCCAGAGAGGAAGGGAGAGGGAGAGGGAAATAGAAACATCAATGATGAGAGAGAATCATTGATTGGCTGCCTCTTGCCCATACCCGCAACCCGGGCATATGCCCTGACCGGGAATCGAACTGGTGATCTCTTGATTCCTGGGTCAGCACTCAATCACTAAGCCATACCCCTCTGGGCAATACTAGTCTTTTTAAAGAGAGGAGGGGGAGGGAGACAAGCTCTTTACAGAAGATTATCAACTCATGAAAATAGAAGGAATAATATATTGAGAAAAATCCCCATTTGCAACCACCATATTAATAAATGGATTCAGGGTGACCGCGAAGGCTGTCAGAGCTGGTGGCCAGTCCGAGCTGCCATGGAGCGACACCGCTGGCTGCCGCTGGAGGCCAACCCCGAGGTCACCAACCAGTTTCTCAAACAATTAGGTCTGCATCCTAAATGGCAATTTGTTGATGTATATGGAATGGATCCTGAACTCCTTAGCATGGTACCAAGACCAGTGTGTGCAGTATTACTTCTCTTCCCTATTACAGAAAAGTATGAAGTATTCAGAACGGAAGAGGAGGAAAAAATAAAATCTCAGGGACAAGATGTTAAATCGTCAGTATATTTCATGAAGCAAACAATCAGCAATGCCTGTGGAACAATTGGACTGACCCATGCTATTGCCCACAACAAAGACAAGATGCATTTTGAATCTGGATCAACCTTGAAGAAATTCCTAGAGGAGTCTGTGTCAATGAGCCCTGAAGAACGAGCCAGATACCTGGAGAACTATGACGCTATTCGAGTTACTCAGGAGACCAGTGCCCATGAAGGTCAGACTGAGGCACCAAATATAGATGAAAAAGTAGACCTTCATTTTATTGCATTAGTTCATGTAGATAGGCATCTCTATGAATTAGATGAACGGAAACCATTTCCAATTAACCGTGGTGAAACTAGTGATGAAACCTGGGCAGGTGCCCTGACCAGAAATGGAACCGTGACCTCTTGGTTCATAGGTTGATGCTCAGCCACTGAGCCACACTGGCCGGGCTTTTTTTCTTTTTTAAATGGGAAACTGCTTTCTCTTTATTTAAGCCTTAGGGAGAAAATTCACTTTGATCACATATTACCTTTTTAGAAAATCTAGGTTTACAAAGACAGGATCAAATGATCAGAGGCATCATTTCTTCTGTGAAAACTGGCCAGATTAAGCTCTGGCTGCTGTTGCTCAGTGATGGGTGTTGTCCTGTGCACCGGGACAGCAAACAAATTTTATGTTCTTATTTATTTCAGAGAAGACGGGAGAGTGAGAGATAGAAATATCCATAATGAGAATCATTGATAGGCTGCCTCCTGCATGCCTCCTACTGGTGATCCAGCCGGAAACCAGGGCATGTGCCCTGACCAAGAATTGAACCATGACCTCCTGGTCCATAGGTTGACGCTCAACCATTGAGCCATGCCAGCTGGGCAATGTACTACATCTTTTTTTATCCACTCATCTACTGATGGGCATTTGAGCTGTTTCTAGATACTGGCTATGAACATAGGGGTGCATATATCCTTTCTGGTGATCCAGCCGGAAACCAGGGCATGTGCCCTGACCAAGAATTGAACCATGACCTCCTGGTCCATAGGTTGACGCTCAACCATTGAGCCATGCCAGCTGGGCAATGTACTACATCTTTTTTTATCCACTCATCTACTGATGGGCATTTGAGCTGTTTCTAGATACTGGCTATGAACATAGGGGTGCATATATCCTTTCTGATTGGTATTTCAGATTTTTTGGGATATATTCCCAGAAGTGGGATCACTGGGTCAAATGGAAGTTCCATTTTTGCTTTTCTGATGAAACT
>NW_006286818.1:1254454-1255225 GCF_000327345.1 Myotis davidii
GTTTTCATATGTCTACAGGCCACCTGCACGTCCTCTTTGGAGAAGTGC
The DNA here is from genome assembly GCF_000327345.1 of Myotis davidii. Classification (NCBI taxonomy): domain Eukaryota; kingdom Metazoa; phylum Chordata; class Mammalia; order Chiroptera; family Vespertilionidae; genus Myotis; species Myotis davidii. The sequence goes on from NW_006286818.1 coordinate 1,254,503, forward strand.
CTATTCAGGTCCTTTCACCATTTTTTATTTTATTATTGTTCTAAAATTGATTTTAGAGATAGAAAGGAGAGAGAGAGAGAGAAAGAGAGAGAAACATTGATTGGTTGCCTCTTGCCGGGGTCTGGACCCGGAATCAAACTCACCAACTTTTGCTGTATGGGACAATGCCTCCAACCAACTGAGCCACACCGGCTAGGGCTCCTTTGCACATTTTAAAATCGGATTGTTTGTTTTCCTACTGTTGAGTTATATAAGATCATATACGTATATATTTATATACATACACACACTGAGTGGCCAGATTATTATGACCTCCCCATCAGTACTTCGTTGGGCCACCTTCTGCCTTCAATACTGCGGCGATTCTTCTTGGCACTGACTCCACGAGATGTGGAAAGGTGATGCGAGGAATCTGACACCATGCCTGATGAATAGCACTGTCCAGTTCTGTGAGGTTTGATGGCTGTGGAACGTGCTGCCTGATGGCTCTTTTTTTAAAAAAAAATATATATTTTATTGTTTCAGAGAGGATAGGAGAGGGATAAAGAGAAACATCAGTGATGAGAGAGAATTATCAATCGGCTGCCTACTGCAGGCCCCACATTGGGAATCGAGCCTGCAACCCGGTATATGCACTGACCCAGAATTGAACCCAGGACTTTTTGGTGTATGGGATGACCGACTGAGCCACATTAGCCAGGGTTCTTCTTCTCCACCCCCCCC
>NW_006286818.1:1257485-1262637 GCF_000327345.1 Myotis davidii
GTGTGTGTGTTTAAATGTGTTTTTATTGATCTCAGAGAGGAAAGGAGGAGAGATAAAAGCATCAATGATGAGAGAGAAATATCAGCTGGCTGCCTCCTGCATGCTCCCACACTGGGGATGGTGCCTGCAACCCCAGCATGTGCTCTGACTGGAAATCCAACTGGTGACCTCTTGGTGGATGCTCAACCACTGAGCCACGTGGGCCGGGCTAGGTACCTTATTTTTTTGTTTTGTTACAATGGTAAATGCGATTGTATTCTTGGTTTCTCTTTCTGAGAGTTCATTATTGGTGTATAAAAATGCAAATTCGGCTGGCGTGGCTCAGTGGTTGAGAACCAGGAGGGTTGGATTCCCAGTCAGGGCACATGCCCGGGTTGCAGGCGGGCTCCCCAGCGCAGGAGGCAGAACCAATGATTCTCTTCATCATTGATGTTTCTCTCTCTACCCCTCTCTTCCTCTCTGAAATCAATAAAAATACGTTTAAAGAAAAGAAAACAGAATTGTCCAGCCCTAAGGAGCGCGTCCTCGCCCAAGGACTGTGACTGGCGGGGTTAAGTCTGGACCTTGGGGACTGGACTTGGCTCTCCGAGGCCCCGCCTCGCCAGGGCGCAGGCGCACACTCCGCCCGCTGGGTCCTAAGGCGACTCCCGCCGGGTTCTGGTAGGTGGTGCGCGGGGGTGCGGCGGCTCCTGCAGGCGGAGCTGGAGAGGGAACCTCAGGGCCTCGTCTCCTTTGCTGGAGCCCCAACAAAGGTTGCCCCGGTTTCCGCTACAACCCGAGTTGTTCCTGCGGCTGGGGAGGTGGGGGGACAATACTTGATTCTGGGGACCAAGGAGGCGCCGCCCGGGACCGGCACGCGCCGACTCCTTTACGTGCATCAGGCTGAGCCTCCGCACCTCCGCGGCTCCCACACCCGGTCCGATCCCACCGCAGCCGGTGTCGGGGTGCGGCGCAGCCTGAGGTCATGGGCTGGGCAGGTGCGAGCGCCCGCCTCTCCCTCCCGGAAGCCCGCCGGGCGCCCCCGTGGGGCCCCCGTGAGGTCTTCTGCTCCGCTGGCTCTACTCCTTCTGCTCTAGTTGCTTTTCAGCCGCGCGGAAAAGCGGAGGGGGGGCGGGGGCAGGCTGCGTGGCTCCGGGGCAGCTCGGCACTGCCGTTGGAAGTCCGTGGGTGCGCACCCCGCTGCAGCCCCCAGCCAGCCCGACGGGAACCGCACCCGTACCTACCGGCGTCACAGGGTCAAGGGGATCGGAGGCCGCTGAGTGATCCTACCACTCCAGCCCCTAGTGAGGCCTGCGGGGCGACACTGTGAGTCCTGCACTAGGAAGTCCTCCTTACAGCTCTGCAACTGTCAAAGTTCTGCCCCACGGCCGCTAAGCTTTGCGAGTGACAGGGCTTGAGGTCAGTTCTGTAAGCCTTAGAAGGGGTGTTGTTGGGGTGCGTGTCCGATGGTGTGTGTAGAAACTCACCCAGCGCCCGGGGCAGGGCCTGGCACCCAGGAGACAGACCCTAAGTAACCCTTTGCGGAATGAATGGGAGCAGGCAGGAGAGGGCTGTCTGCTTGCTCGCTTCCTCTCACCGCCTCCCTGGGCGCTTGCAGACAGAAGTAATTAGGGCGAGCCTTTAATCACCGCTGATTGCACAGGCAGAGGAACAAGGAAGCGCAGGGAACAGGAGACATCGTGGGACACAGGGTGCTGCCTGGCTCACGGGCACTGCCTCCGGCCCCCACAGCTTGGCCGTCAATCTGTTTTCTTGTCTCCCTCAGGACACTGGGTTCTCGGAGCTGCCCCAGGCTTAATGATTGTCCAGAAGGTGCTATAAAGAGAGCCTGGGAGTCTAGGTGGAGGAGGGAGCAGAAAAAGCCCAGCTCAGCAGATCGGGGCCCGGAGGGAGCTGCAGGCAGGAGCCGGGGTCAGAGGCGCCCTGTCCTGGCCAGCAGGGCTCGCTGGCTTCCACCATGGCAGCCCAGGGCTATGGCTACTATCGCACTGTGATCTTCTCGGCCATGTTCGGAGGCTACAGCCTGTACTACTTCAACCGCAAGACCTTCTCCTTCGTCATGCCCTCGCTGGTGGAGGAGGTCCCTCTGGACAAGGATGACCTGGGTGAGCCCTCAGAGCAGGTGGTGGGCCAGGGCCATAGGGCCCGCAGGACCAGATGAGTGTGTGTGGCAGTGTGGTGTGTACAGCTGTGATGTGTGTGGAGCATCGGCACAGCAGAGGTGAGGGCACAGTCTCCATGTGCCGGATGGAGGCGGAGAGCCACGTACACGGTGTGGGTGAAGGACTGAGTATGATCCATGCATGTCTGAGGCAGGCTGCTACCCTAAGGTGTCTGTGTGCCTGTGACCCACGCGTACCCCCAGAGGCACTGTTCCGGGGATTTTGAGCCTGGTTGCCCATCTGGCCTCAGCGCGGTGAGCAGGGAACTGGGAGTCGGCACCGGCCTCGTGTGGCCCAGCAGGTTACCTTTCGGGAGGAAGATGGTCCCTGGCTCCATTCTAAAGCCTTCGCCCCATGTTCAAAGGTGGGGCAGCAGAGTGGCCGGAGGCCGGGGGCTGGCACCCAGGGTGAGGGGGAATCAAGCGGACGTGAATCCCGGGGAGGGTGCGCCTGTCCTGCCCCTTCTTGCTTCCAGACAGCTGTCGCTGGAACTCTCCAAGAGGCTGAAAGGCCATGGGTCAGCCAGGGTAGCGCTGACAGGAGGCCGGGGGTTGTGGCGGGTCCCAGCACAGGTCAGGGTCCCGGCACATGTCCTCCTCGTGCTCCTGGAATGAAGCTGTCTCACCCTGCCCAGCACCTCTGCCCACCTGACCCCAGCTTCTCCCACCTCTCCTGTGCCTCTGCCCTGCCCATGACGCCCCAGGGGCCCTGTTCCCTGCTCCTCCCCTGCAGGGCTCATCACCAGCAGCCAGTCGGCAGCCTACGCCATCAGCAAGTTTGTGAGTGGAGTGCTGTCTGACCAGATGAGCGCTCGCTGGCTCTTCTCGTCTGGGCTGCTCCTGGTCGGCCTGGTCAACGTAGCCTTTTCATGGAGCTCCACAGTGTCTGCCTTCGCTGCCCTCTGGTTCCTCAATGGCCTGGCGCAGGGCCTGGGCTGGCCCCCGTGTGGGAAGGTCCTTAGGAAGGTGAGTGTCTCCTTCCAAGGAGCCTGTCTCAGTTGGTCTGAGGATCTGAGGAGCCTGGGGACCGGCACCTCCACCTCCACCCGCGGCATTTCTCAGGAGTGTCAGTCTGGCTCCTATCGCTTGTCAAGGTATTTTAGGAGCCTGACTTGGGGAGATCAGGTGGCAGAGGAAATGGCCCTGCCAAGTAGAAGCACCCTCTCCCTCATTCCTGTAACGTGAGCTTCTGGGTCTGTCCCACTTGGTCCCCTCCTTCTGCGTGGACTGTAGGCTGGGCACCTACTCTGTCCCCCTCTGCCCCACAGTGGTTTGAGCCATCTCAGTTTGGCACTTGGTGGGCCATCTTGTCAACCAGCATGAACCTGGCTGGAGGGCTGGGCCCCATCCTGGCCACCATTCTGGCCCAGAGCTACAGCTGGCGCAGCACGCTGGCCCTGTCGGGGGCGCTGTGTGTGGCTGTCTCCTTCCTCTGTCTCCTGCTCATCCACAATGAACCTGCCGATGTTGGACTCCGCAACCTGGACCCCACCCCCGCCAAGGGCAAAAAGGGTGAGCACCCACCTAGGCCGACCCCTTGTCCTCATTTGGCAGACTCTCATTGAGGATTGGCTGTACGCCTGGCCTGTGCTAGCTAATGGTTGTAGGGGTTGGAATGGTGATGGAGAGGTAGGGAGTCAGTAGATAAAACTCCATTCTAAACACAATTATCAGATAAATGGCAGAACCCATGAATGCTAGGATTCATATTCTATCCTGACCCTTCCTCACAACAGAGCCAGACTTCTGTCCTGGGCAGCAGCCTAAGCTGAAGTGGCTGGGGTGCTTTCCTCCATCCGCCCTGGTCCAGTGTCGTTCACTGGCTGAGGCCTGCAGTGAGGGGAGGGCAGAGCAGGGGTGAGGGGGCCTCTGCTGGCCCTGGGCTCTGGACGGACTCTGTTCCTATGGCTGGTTCATGAGTGGTGGGCGCTCCTGGGGGAGGGCAGCAGAAGTAGAGCCTGAGGCCTGGCCTCCTCCCCCAGGAGCCATGGAGGAGGAGAGTACCTTACAGGAGCTGCTGCTGTCCCCCTACCTGTGGGTGCTCTCCACTGGCTACCTGGTGGTGTTTGGCGTCAAGACGTGCTGCACTGACTGGGGCCAGTTTTTCCTTATCCAGGAGAAAGGACAGTCAGCCCTTGTGGGTAAGGAGTGTTGGAACAGTGGTGGGCACAGAGCAGGAACCAATGCAGGGGGTGGGCAATGCAGGCCCGGCTTCCCTTCACCTCCTTTTCTTCTTCCCTGAGGCTGGGCACTATGCAGACAGCTGTGACCAGTCACCCTTGGGGACCCTCTGGGACAACCCCAATGTGCAACACCCACCCTTTCCCTCTCCCCACAACCCCACTGCAGGTAGCTCCTACATGAGTGCCCTGGAGGTCGGGGGCCTTGTAGGCAGCATTGCCGCTGGCTACCTGTCGGACCGGGCCATGGCGAAGGTGAGTGGGCAGAAGGGACAGGAGGAGGATCCCTCTAAATCTTCCCAGCCAGAGCCTTAGCTGGTTTGGCTCAGTGGATAGAGCAGTGGCCTGTGGACTCAAGGGCCCTGGGTTCAATTGCGGTCAAGGGCACATGCCCAGGTTGCAGGCTCTATCCCCAGTAGGGGGCGTGCAGGAGGCAGCCAATCACTGACTCTCTCATCATTGATGTTTCTGTTTCTCCCTTCCTCTCTGAAATCAATAATCTTCCCAGCCAGAATGGGACAGGCACCAGAGGTAGGAGCCCTGGGGCACAGTCAGGTTGGCATGTGCTGGTTTAGGCTGATGTGGAAATCAGGCCCATGGGAAAAGGGTTGTTTTTTTTTGGGGGGGGGGAGGAGGTTTAAAAATATATATATTTGCCCTGACTGGTTTGGCTCAGTGGATAGAGCATCGGCCTACAGAGTGAAAGGTCCCAGGTTCGATACTGGTCAAGGGCATGTACCTTGGTTATGGGCACATCCCCAGTAGGGGGTGTGCAAGAGGCAGCTGATCAATGTTTCTCTCTCATCAATGT
>NW_006286818.1:1262718-1269254 GCF_000327345.1 Myotis davidii
GAAATCCGAAAGATAATGAGTGGTATAACTGGACCCTCTGCCAGATCTCTTGATACTTAGCCTGTGTTTGTTTGTTTGTTTGTTTGTTTGTTTATTTATATATATTTTTGATTTCAGAGAGGATGAGAGAGGGAGAAATAGAAACATCAATGAGAATCACTGACTGGCTGCCTCCTGCAGTCCCCCTACTGGGGATCAAGCCCACAACCCAGGCATGTGCCCTGACTAGGAATTGAACCGTGACCTCCTGGTTCATAGGTCGATGCTCAACCACTAAGCCACACCAGCCAGATGGGAAAGGGTTTTAACTTATGTCAAAGTGAGTCAGAATTTCTCTCAGCCTGGCCGTGAGCTTCTCACAGCCCCAGCAACGGGCTGGGGAGGGCGGTGCTGTTTGCCAGCACATGTCCCGAGCTGGCCTGAGTGGAGGAAGGGACTTGTGGAGTTTGGCCTCAGAACGTCGGAGGTCCCAGTGAAGGGATTGCTAAAGACTTGTCAGCAGAGGCCTGTGTCAGAGTCCAGGGTCTGGGGCCTGACGCTGCTGGGGCCGTCTCCACAGGCAGGGCCTTCCACCCACGGGAACCCTCGCCATGGCCTGCTGCTGCTGATGATGGCGGGCATGACAGTGTCCATGTACCTCTTCCGCGTCACCGTGACCAGTGACTCCCCCAAGGTAAGTGAGGGGCCGGGCCAGGCAGGCACGGAATGAGGAGGAAGCCAGGGCCACGGACTCACTCTCTGGCTGTTTCCCTTCCTGGTTGTGTTTGTGCCTCAGCTCCTCTCTGCACTTCGGTGCCCTCCCTCCTGACTCTGCTCCTGTTTTCTCCTCCTCCTCTGCTCCTCAGGATGTCGCTTTCTGGACTCTGGCTCTTCACCCTCTCGCTGAGCTCACAGGCTTTAAGGAGCACGAGGTGCCTTATCTTTCTGTTTCTCACCTTTGTTCTACCCACTCTGCCTTGCCCAGCCAGTCCAGCTCCAGGAGCCAGCGTCTCATTCAGAGGCATGGCTCCTGTACCCCCTTCACCACCCACCCGGCCCCAGGGCCACTCAGCGTGCGGCCACCCCTCTGGCTCTGCACTGTCAGTGTGCTGGGAGTGGGGTGAGGAAGGCGGGCGTGCCCAGCCTCTCAGTGCTGCCCTGCACTCCCTCACAGCTCTGGATCCTGGTATTGGGCGCTCTGTTTGGTTTCTCCTCTTATGGTCCCATTGCCTTGTTTGGAGTCATTGCCAATGAGAGTGCTCCTCCCAACTTGTGTGGCACCTCCCATGCCATTGTGGGACTCATGGCCAATGGTAAGTGATACCCTCTAGTTTCTACCGCACCCCCACATGGGCCAGTTAGAGGCTGGGGCGCCCACTGACGCGGTTCACAAATGACTGCTCTTCTCTTCACTCCTCCTCCCTGGCAGTGGGTGGCTTTCTGGCCGGGCTGCCCTTCAGCACCATTGCCAAGCACTACAGCTGGAGCACAGCCTTCTGGGTGGCGGAAGTGATCTGCACAGCCAGCACAGCTGCCTTCTTCGTCCTGCGAAACATCCGCACCAAGATGGGCCGAGTGCCCAAGAAGGCCGAGTGAGAGGGCAGGTTCCAGAGCACCCTCTCGCACCTGGCTCTTCGCCCCGCAGGCTGGGAGGGGAGGGGCCTGCTCTGGCTGGCACTGCACCTCTGACTTCTCTGCTCCTTTCCCCTGGCCCAGGTGGCACTGGAAATGATCAATGGCTAATGAGATTCCAGCTCCCTGTCCCATGCTCTATTTAAAAGATAACCTTTGTTCTAGGACTCCATTAGCTTCTACTTTCTGCCTTCAAACAGGAAACGTCTATAGCCAGGGAGTCTCCTACACTCTTCTCTCCTGGGCCCTGCCTTGCCCCCATCCTGTCCCGTCCGTCCCCACCAGGGGTGAGGCTCTCCTGCACCTGCAGGCCACCGTGACCCTGCCTTCTACCCTAAGGCCTCTCAGCGGGGTAACTGCTACTGCCAGCTCCTCAGGGTCCAGGGGCGAGAGACCCTCACTCTCACCATTATCCTGGGAAACCCCCTGCCCCCTGTATGGGTGGGAGGGTAGGAAGACTTGTTATAGGCTTAGTCAATGACCCAGGTCCAAAAGATTAAAGCTAGATTTGATACTAAACACTGACAGTGAGTCTATCCTTCTTTCAAAGGAATATGTAGCCCTAGCCGGTTTGGCTTAGTGGATAGAGCGTCGGTCTGCGGACTGAAGGGTCTTAGGTTCGATTCCAGTCAAGGGCACATACCTTGGTTGCAGGTTCCCTGGCCCTGGTTGGGGGTATGTGCAGGAGGCAATCAATCAATGTGTCTCTCTCACACTGATGTTTCTCTCTGTCTCTCCCTCTCCCTTCCACTCTCTCTTAAAAAAAAAAAAAGGAATATGTATACCAGGCAGCTTTCTCTGGAAATACCCTTCTGGGGCCTGCTCTTTCCACCCAGAAGTGAGAGCTAATTCCCTGGAATGGGAAAGTGGACACGGACTTCTGTGAGTTTATGTCTCCTTCGCCTCAGTTTAACATTGTATATTTAATTCTGCGACAACTTCAGAGGTGGAGCTACTGGGTTTCACGCAGATTAAAGAAGTGAGTGGAGGGAGGCAGTGGCTGAGTGCGGTCAGAAAGCCTCAGCTGTCGATAACTGGCTCTGAGACTCCAGCACAGAGCACCTGCTGACCCTCTGGTCTGTAACAGAGCCGAGCCCCTGCGGCCTGAGTGAGGATTAAATGAGAAAGCAGCAATGCAGTAAAGCCTGGCTGTAAACACTTGAAAATGTTCCATCATCATCACCACCACTATCACCACCCTAGGAAGTCAGTAGCAATTATGAAACTAGATCCAAGGCCCCATGTTCATTCATTTAATGAACACGTTTGTTTTTTATTAGAATATCTCCCCAGAATTCCCTTATCATTTCTGTCTCCCCTCCTGGGCCTTTCCCCCAAAACCATCAATTAGGATCACAAACACTGAGATCAAAGGAATGTTTATTACAGCACTTATGGGCCTACCTCCTCCATAAGTAAAATCTGTAGTAGAAAGTAGGACCATGACAGATACGGGAAAGAGAATAGTAGGAAGGCTCAGGGATTAGTACCCTCATCAAACTCAGCCCCCCTCCCCCGCTCCCTTTCAGGTGTACTAACAAGGTGCCTGGGACTTCCATTGGAGAGGACGCGGTAAGACCCCTGCTACAGGATCTCAGAATTTAGGAGGGCAGCGGCGGGGTGGGGGATTGTTGCAGGTTCAGCCTATGACCCAGGTCCAAAAGTTCCAGCCTTCTCTGCCACCTCCAGGGCTAACTTCAGGTTCTGTTCAAACAGCTCACACCTGCACCAGGCCCAGGAGGCACACGTAAGGACAGCGTGCGAGGCTAAGGCTCTCCCCGCTTTGGGTGCAGAGGCAGAGCCAGTGAAGTGCCTGCTTGAAGGACATACTTTCCAAGGAAAAGTCATTGGTTTCTTAAATAAGTAAAAGGCCACTCGCTCGTTTTATTTTTAAAAAGCCCTATTACACTTCAAAGTGACTTTAGAGAAGAGCACACAGGTTGGGGCAAGAACTGGATCTGGGGAGTGGGACTACCTACCTGATGGGCATTTCCAGGGAGTAGAATGGATTCTTGAGGGCAAAGTCTGAATAAATCTCATAAATCTTTCGGAGTAGAGCGTCTATTCCAGCTTGCCTAGGGTCTGCCAGCACCACAAACTTGATTCCTGGAGAGGGGCCAGGAATGGTTACCAAAGGGTAGAGAAGGCACAAACGTCATCCTGTGTTTGCACAGCACTTTCATCAGCCCATTTTCGTTTTATCTCTAATTGCTCCACAGAGCAGAAAGGCAAGATTTTAAATCCATAAGCGAGACCAAGAGTTGACGTGACTTTATCACATCACTCAGCTGACTGAGATGAGGCTTGAGTTTTAGCTCTATCACTTACTTCTGGAATTGGGGGTCCCTCAGCAGAAAGTGCCAGGCAGGGGACAAACTCAGGCAATTTTCAATTATCTGCATTAAAAGGGAGCGAAGCAATGGAACTCATGATCCAAAGGTCACCACTTGGCATTCAAATTTCATTTAGAAACAACACTTACACCTTCCAAAATGTGTGCAACATGAGATAACATTAAGGTGAGTTTTACGTGTGCACAAGATAACCAGGGCTGAGTACACTGGGTGGTGTGGACAAGATCAGTGTCAGATTAAATATTAACTAGCTTTGGATTCACAAAACACACAGATGTGTCCATGCCACCCCCATCCCACTGCTTCCCAAAGCTGTGGTCAACCCCTTCCCCCCATCCCACCGCATCCCCTGGGCCTATCTGGAGACGCACCTGTCAGGGTCTGGAAGCAGTGCAGCTTGAATGTGTCTGTCTCCAGCATCTCAATGCCTGAGCTGCCCTGTTCAGGAGACAGCTGGGAGCCGATTGCGAACAGCCTATTTGCAAAGGAGGCAAAGCTGGGGATGCACCCACTGCTGTCAGGGAGGAGTGCTTCCCCAAACCTCCCACTGAAGTGATCCTCTCTGCTGAGTTCACATTACAGCTGGAGGCAGGCAGAACGGGCAGCGGGAACAAAATTTCTTTAAAGTTCACTCGAATTCTGCAAGGATTTTACAGCAAGTCCTCAAATAACATCGTTTATTTTAACTGATGAGATGCTGTAGGAACTTTTGTTCCTATCAATTGACCTGTGGCAAAACAGGTTTCATGATACAATTGACACTTAAACAACATGGGTTTGAACTGTGCAGGTCCACTTATACACAATTTTTCCCAAAAAATATATAATCGGCCTTCCTATCCCAGGGTTTCAAATACAAAGATTCAACCACCTCTGGATCAAAAATAGTATTTTCAATCCATAGCAGGGGATTCCTGGATGTAGAGGGCCAACTGTCTGCATTGTTGTATGCTGTTTTATTTATTGATTTATTTTTAGAGAGAGGGAGGGGTGGAGAAAGAAACATTGATTTGTTCCAGTTATTTATGCAATCACTGGTTGATTCTTGTATGTGCCCTGATGGGGATTAAACCTTCAATCTTGGCATCTGGGCGATGCTCTAACCAAGTGAGCTACCCAGCCAGGGCCTGTTCTACTCAATTTTCTACAAGGGACTAGAGAATTCACAGATTTTGGTGTCTGCAGGGGCCCTGGACCAATCCCCTGCAGACACCAGCGATGACAGTAGTTGTTTTGGAAGTCAAAAGTTATTTGTGTCGGGCTCACACCCCTAAACCCCTGTGGTTCAAGGTTAACTGTACCTCCTTTTGCTTACTGCTGCAGAACCCACTGAGGAGGTTATGTGAGGACTTATTGTATATTCATACTTTGCTATACAATATTTTACATTAAGAACTTTGGGTAGAGTTAACACTGGGGCCCACCATGTGACTCAATGGTTGAGCGTGGACCTATGAACCAGGAGGTCAGGGTTCGATTCCAGGTCAAAGCACATGCCGGGGTTGTGGGTTCCATCCCCAGTAGGAGGTGTGCAGGAGAAAGCCCATCAGTGATTCTCTCTCATCCTTGATGTTTCTACTAGTATCTCTCTCTCCCTCTCCCTTCCTCTCTGAAATCAATTAAACTTAACAATGGGAATGTTGCCGAAACCGGTTTGGCTCAGTGGATAGAGCGTCGGCTTGCGGACTGAAGAGTCCCAGGTTCGATTCCGGTCAAGGGCATGTACCTGGGTTGTGGGCACATCTCCAGTAGGAGATGTGCAGGAGGCAGCTGATCGATGTTTCTCTCTCATCGATGTTTCTAACTATCTCTCTCCCTTCCTCTCTGTAAAAAATCAATAAAATATATTTAAAAAAAAAAACACAATGGGAATGTTACTTACCCGAGGCTAGCATACCCACCACAGCTCATACTGTGGTTGAGAACAGAAAAAGATCCTAAAAATCTTTTAGATCAACTGCCTTACTATGAACATGGCAAAATTGAGGTTCAGAGAAGCTGACTTACGCAACAGACACCAATGCCAGTACTACCTAAAACCTGGCCGAACTGAATCAGTTGTTCTTTTCCTAACACAAGAATCAACGACTTAAAAGTAGAGAAAGGTAAGCACTGCCGCTCAGGAGACCGCCTGCCCACGGAGCAACACCAACCCGCCAGCCTAAGAGCCCAGGGCAGGCAGGAGGCACTAGGCAGGGTTGGAGGACTTACGAATGGAACATGGAGGCCAACATGAGCTTCTCATTGGAGGTGAGACGGGGCCGGCCGAATCGCACGGACACGGGGTAGTTGGCAGGGTTGCCGAGGTACTCCAGCACCTCTTTGCCATCGGCCGTGTACTTGCCGTTCACGTCCTTGCCATTGATGGCCAGCACTGCGTGGCCCACTGCAGAGGAGCGGCGAGGGTCAACGAAGCCCCATCCCGTGAGTTCCGCCAAGGGAACAGGGACGCGACCCCAGCCCCAGGCCACCGCCGCGGGACCCCTCCCAGCCCCAGGCCACCGCCGCGGGACTCCTCCCAGCCCCAGGCCACCGCCGCGGGACCCTCCCACCCTCCTGAGCCCAGATCAC
>NW_006286818.1:1269524-1269771 GCF_000327345.1 Myotis davidii
CAGTCACTGGACTCGCCCGCCCTCACTTCCCCGCCCGCGGACGGCTGCGCTTGCGCACTTAAGGCTACGCGCTGGGGCGCGACGCCGGAAATTAGTTGCCTGGATTGATAACGCCTTTCCCGGCTCCTTCCGGCTCTTAGTGCCAGGGCTGAGCAGCGGCTGCTTCCTAGCCAGCGGCACAGCTCGACGAGGCTGGCTGGGTTCACGCACGGGAATCAGAGCCCAGCGGCTCAGCCCCCTCCCGCTT
>NW_006286818.1:1269981-1273208 GCF_000327345.1 Myotis davidii
GATCGGGTGCGGTAGTGGGGGTCTGGGCCGCGCTAGGAGCCGGCGGTATCCCCATTTTTTTTCAACAGCCGCCCAAGGACGACAAGAAGAAGAAAGATGCTGGAAAGTCGGCCAAGAAAGACAAGGACCCCGTGAACAAGTCGGGGGGCAAGGCCAAAAAGAAGGTAGGAGTGAGCCCTCTTATGAGTAGGGGAAACAGGCGCCCGTCCCAGATGGCTTTTAGCGTTGTGGGGTGTAGAGTCAGACTGCTAGAGCTGAGGCGCCTGCCGCCATAATCGCTTTTCCTCATTTGAAGAACGGGTGTGGTGCATGCTACTTGGAAATTCAACAAATGTGCTTAAAGACATTTGTTCTGGTGCCTCGCGTGTAACATTCTGAAGAGTCCGGTGGGACTCAACCTATACCCCAAAGTCTAATTTATGTGATGCCATTAAAGGTTACCAGGGTCTCTTTTACCTTATATCCTGGCTAATTATTTGAATCTTTTTTTTTTAAAATATATTTTTATTGATTTTTTACAGAGAGGAAGGGAGAGGATAGAGAGTTAGAAACATCAATGAGAGAGAAACATCAACCAGCTGCCTCCTGCACACCTCCCCACTGGGGATGTGCCTGCAACCAAGGTACATGCCCCCCACCGGAATCGAACCTGGGACCCTTCAGTCCGCAGGCCGACGCTCTATCCACAGAGCCAAACCGGTTTGGCTATTTGAATCTTTGTAGAGTTTCTGCATATTGTGAATTTCCAGGCCCAGGAACCTCAGTCCTGTCACCCTCTCAGCCCTGCCAATACAGAGGCTTCTGACGGGGTTGTCTGGAAAAGCGAGGGGGATTCTATCAGGAGCACTTACCCTTCCTTTTTGTTTTTGTGAGCAGAAGTGGTCCAAAGGCAAAGTTCGGGACAAGCTCAATAACCTGGTCTTGTTTGACAAAGCCACATACGACAAGCTCTGTAAGGAGGTTCCCAACTACAAGCTCATAACCCCAGCTGTGGTGTCTGAGAGGCTGAAGATACGCGGCTCCTTGGCCAGGGCAGCCCTTCAGGAGCTCCTTAGTAAAGGTGAGAGGGGAATATTGCACTGGAGTGGTTTTGCCCATTATTTTTAAAATATATTTTTATTGATTTGAGAGGAGAGATAGAAACGTCAATGATGAGAATCATTGATGGGCTGCCTCCTGCACACCCCACACTAGGGATGGAGCCCACAACCCAGGTAGGTGCCCTGACTGGAATTAAAACGTGACCTCCTGGTTTATAGGTCGATGCTCAACCACAGCAGCTGGGTTGCACAGTAAATTGTCATGACCATGTTAGCCACCTTAAATCTTTCAACTGGGATTTGTATGAAAAAAAAAAAAAAAGGCTTAGGCTAACCAGTGGTGGTAATATGATTCTGACATGTCATTTTTGTGCTCTGGCCCTCGAGGCAGTTTGGTGGCACTATGTGTAATGCCTAATATGAAAGAAGTGCTGTGAGGATGGCCATCTTGAGCAGATGGTGGGTCCCTAATTAGGTTATCACCCAGAATATAGGCATGTCTGTTACTAAATTCCTGCTCAAATTCAGCAATTCTGTTCTAGGAAGGGGTATAACAGCACTGCTATATGAAAGTCTTGTTCTTTCTCCTTAGGACTTATTAAACTAGTCTCAAAGCACAGAGCTCAAGTGATTTACACCAGAAACACCAAAGGTGGGGACGCCCCGGCTGCCGGAGAAGATGCATGAACAACAGGTGAGCAAGAATCCAGGGGCTCACGGTACAGGAAGTACGTGTCCTCTTTATAAGGCTGTAGACTGATGCTTTTTAAATTTTTTTTTTTTTCAGATCTCGCCGGCTGTACATTTTGAAAAATAAACCTTTATTAAATCAGTAAGTGGGTATGTCTTTTTCCTAAGCGAGGCAGTCACAAAAGGTAGTAGCGGGGCTGGACTTGCTGACATGGCTTCTAAGCCTTATGAAACCATTTTCTTTGACTGCTGTTTGTTCCTTGTTGCAGCTTCAGTTTTGAATTGATGTCTGAAAGGAAATGAAGGGTTAACAGGGCAAAAGGATGACATTTCCAAAGGGGTGGTGGTGGGTTGGGGGTCCTGGATCCATACCTGGATTGCCAGCGGCGTCCATTGTTCCAGACGCGGCCAAAAGAGGGCAGCCAGCCTGCGCTGGTGCTGGAGCTGTGGTCAAAGTTGGCCCCAACTCTGTCTGGAGGGAGTTTCTTCAATTTCTGTTTTTCCTCTACAATGATAAGTACATGATTTTATTTGAGTAGGAAGATTTAAAGAGCCCCCACTGCCATTCTTGAGTTAGTTTGCTCACTTTCTTTGAGAAATTCTTCATAGGAAGGTCCTATTTGTTGGTTCCCAGAGCTGTGTTCCTCATCTTGGGCCATCCAGGGTGGTGTGGCACCTGGAAAAGACCTGTCACTTTGAGCATGACCTGTGCTGCACGTACCAACAGTTCCTTTTGTTGTTGTTGCGGTTACTATGACCATTTGTGTATAAGCCTTTCTTTACTCTTGGAATGGCTGGATCATAACGTATGTTTAAGGAATTACTTGACTGTTTTCCACAGTGGCTGTGCCATTTTACATTGCACCAGCAATGAGTAAGTTCTTCCAGTACATACCCAGTCTTTCATGTAGCCATTCTGAAGAACATCTTTTTTATGCCTTTACTGAGTTTTGAGTTCTAGATATATTCAGGACCCAAGCCCTTCAGCAGATGGTTTTCTTTTTCTTTTCATTCCTATCCTGACCCCCTACCCTTTGGAAATCATCAGCTTGTTCTATGTGGGTCTGTTTGTCTTGTTCTTTTTCAGATTCCACATATAAAGGAGATTGTATGGTCTTTGTCATTTTCTGACTTACTTCACTCAGCATAATATTCTCTGGGTCCAAATGGCAAGCTTTCGTGTTTTTTTATTGCTGATACACACATCACATCTTTCTCCCTTTATCTATTGATGGAGAGCTAGATTGCAATTAGTCCTTTATCTTAACTTTATTTCTCCTGGTGGACCGTTTCTGGTGCAATACCAGGCTGATGCATGGAGTGGATGGAGCAAGTTCCTATTCCATCTCCCTGCTCCAAAAATCCATCTGATAAAGTGTCCTCAGATAAAGGATGTATCTCTATTAAACTGGTTGACAATAGATACTATGCCCTGGCAGGGTAGCTCAGTTGGTTAGGTTGCGGATTCCATCCCGGTTGGGGCACATATAAGAATCA
>NW_006286818.1:1273326-1273991 GCF_000327345.1 Myotis davidii
ACTTACCTGAGTGGATGTTACCAAGTCCTGGTGTGTCCTGTAGTTGGAAGTGGAAAAAAAAAAACACACCCTAGATATAGAAAGCCAAGAGATAATAGGATACTCACAGCTAGAGAAAGGGCAAACTTTGTAGGAGGTGGGTGGAACCAATGCCACAATGCTAATTCTGTGCCCTGTCGATGCTAATTCCTAAGAGCATGGTAAACCTTTGCAAGTCCAGTCCACAAGAGACTCATGGTCTTCATAGAGAAGATGTGCCTGCTATATGCCAGGTAAACAAAACCCTTTCTCACAACATACATGTTGTTGGGAAAGAGAGTAAGCACAAGTTCCATTCACAGACTTTTACATCGTACTGCATCCATTTATAAGAGATGATTTCAGATAAGCCTTCCAGGAAGTGTGACATTTGAGCTAAAACCTGGAGGTGACTAGGTGATGAGGAAAAGAAAGCATGTTTAAGGCAACAGCAACTGCATGTGCACAAAAGGAAGAGCACAGTACAGCTGGAGTAAAGACTAAAGACAGGCCTGGCTGGTGTGGCTCAGAGGTTGAGCATTGACCAGGTCACGTGTGATTCCCAGTCAGGGCACATGCTTGGGTTGTGGCTCCATCCCCAGTGTGGGGTGTGCAGGAGGCAGCCGGTCCATGATTCTCTCTCATTG
>NW_006286818.1:1275366-1280364 GCF_000327345.1 Myotis davidii
ATTGATGGAGGCTAGATGGCAATTAGTCCTTTATCTTAACTTTATTTCTCCTGGTGGACCGTTTCTGGTGCAATACCAGGCTGATGCATGGAGTGGATGGAGCAAGTTCCTATTCCATCTCCCTGCTCCAAAAATCCATCTGATAAAGTGTCCTCAGATAAAGGATGTATCTCTATTAAACTGGTTGACAATAGATACTATGCCCTGGCAGGGTAGCTCAGTTGGTTAGGTTGCGGATTCCATCCCGGTTGGGGCACATATAAGAATCAACAAATGAATGCATAAGGGACAAATTGATGTTTCTCAAGAAACACAATTATTACACTTGATCTTAGCCAGAAGGCCAAGAAGCCACTCAACTTTGCTTTTAAAAAAAATTACCTCTTACAGTTTGAGAAACTTACCTGAGTGGATGTTACCAAGTCCTGGTGTGTCCTGTAGTTGGAAGTGGAAAAAAAAAAACACACCCTAGATATAGAAAGCCAAGAGATAATAGGATACTCACAGCTAGAGAAAGGGCAAACTTTGTAGGAGGTGGGTGGAACCAATGCCACAATGCTAATTCTGTGCCCTGTCGATGCTAATTCCTAAGAGCATGGTAAACCTTTGCAAGTCCAGTCCACAAGAGACTCATGGTCTTCATAGAGAAGATGTGCCTGCTATATGCCAGGTAAACAAAACCCTTTCTCACAACATACATGTTGTTGGGAAAGAGAGTAAGCACAAGTTCCATTCACAGACTTTTACATCGTACTGCATCCATTTATAAGAGATGATTTCAGATAAGCCTTCCAGGAAGTGTGACATTTGAGCTAAAACCTGGAGGTGACTAGGTGATGAGGAAAAGAAAGCATGTTTAAGGCAACAGCAACTGCATGTGCACAAAAGGAAGAGCACAGTACAGCTGGAGTAAAGACTAAAGACAGGCCTGGCTGGTGTGGCTCAGAGGTTGAGCATTGACCAGGTCACGTGTGATTCCCAGTCAGGGCACATGCTTGGGTTGTGGCTCCATCCCCAGTGTGGGGTGTGCAGGAGGCAGCCGGTCCATGATTCTCTCTCATTGATGTTTCTATCTCTGTCCCTCTCCCTTCCTCTCTGAAATTAAAAAAAAAGACAAGACAGCAGGTGATGCGATGATTTTTGTGTGTGTCGGAAACAGGAATGCAGGGAGGAGGGCTAGGAACTATTTTAGGAGACCAATGTACTGAGGTCAAATGGATATACTTGATAGGATTGGAAGATGGAGGGGAGAGGATCTGCATCTAAGCCTATTGGAAATGCAGGAGGGGGTTAATTACAGATGCCTGTGGGACACCTGGGAAGGTAATAAACTGGACCAGTGGCTTCTCCAGATAAGTTGGGTGTTGGTACTCCTAAGTGGTGGTGGGGACAACAGGTGTGGATGGAGGGTGAGAAACACTACTAGAAAACAATGTGGCAAGAAAACCCTGCAGTGCAGACTGGGTAGGAACCCTGGGAGAGATGGGTGTCTTGGGAGCTGAGGGGCATCTGTGCTTTCCTGGCTTGCTTGTCCATTGTACCTGATGACCAATGAATGTCAGAGGTTGTCCTGTCTCCATCCAGTCAAGTTCTGGGGCAGGTGGCAGGTCCAAGTATGAGGGCCACTGTGAGGTGGAGGTTATTTGACTGAAAAAGACAAACGGGGGCCAGGTTGGCAAACGAGGTCCTTGATCATGAGGACAGCAAAGATGAGATTTGTTCCCATATCCCAGCCAGAAGTTACAGAATGCTGCCCTAACTGGTTTGGCTCGATGATAGAGCATCAGCTTGTGGGCTGAAGGGTCCCAGGTTTGATCCCAATCAAGGGCACATGCCCAGGTTGCGGGCTTGATCCGCAGAAGGGATCGTGCAGGAGGCAACCAATCACTGATTCTCTCATCGATGTTTCTACCTCTTTCTCCCTCTCCCTCTCTGAAATCAATAATCCTATATAATGAAAGAGAATCATGCAAATTAGTCATCCCTTTGCTACACTCAAGCCATGCCCACCAGCCAATTGGAGCAATATGCAAATTAACCCGACAATGATGGCGGCGGCCATGGAGCTGGAGGCTTGGGTTGCCCCAGGTGACCGATGGAGAAAGCCAAGCTTCCTGCCTGCCCTGGCCTCTGGTGAAGGAGTGGCTGGTGGCCTGGATCGCAGGGAGGGGGGTGGGCACCAGGCAGCCAGGGGTGGGGCAGGAACTGCCACATTGCCATGGCAGAAGTTCCCACTCCATAGCCGCTTGCTCATTCACTTACTCGCTCATTCATTCACTTATTTATTCACTCACTCAGCAAACACTCCCAGGTCCCTGGCACCAGGCCAGGCACTGAAGGTAAAACAGGATAAGACAGAGCTATGTCCTCAAGATGTTAGTGATTCAGTAGGGCGAAGCAGGCACATGAACGAGGCAGTTGTACGCACAGACGCACTGTACTGGGTTCGGTGAGGGCTGTAACTAACGCCGACTTTGTTCTCTTGATAAAAATGGGGCTTCAGGAGCCAGGCCACCCCACGCCTGTAGGCCTGCGCCTAGGCCCGGAGCAGCCGAGGTCCCGGAACATGACAGAGGGTGCAGGTTGGGCTGAGGGATCTGCACCCCAATTTCCCCCTGCGCCCCGCACGAATTTCGTGCACTGGGCTACTAATACGTATATATATATATAAAAGTTACAGAGTCTAACAGGTCAAACTCTCAACAAGATTCCCCTCCAGTCTTACCTGGTTGTCCCTTTCCAGCTTCCAGGTGCCGAAGAGCCCTCTTCTGGGTCTGGCACTGCCTGAGACTGAGTTTGATTCAGGAAAAATAAATGTGTCTAGGATGCTTAAGAGTCTACCTAGGCCATGCTCCCACCCTCCAGCAGGAAACAAATTGGCATATGGAGGGTACTGCCCATCTTGCAAACTCCCCTTCTGTCTCCCAGCCCTGCCCACATCTCCACTGATAAGGCCTGCCCCCTAGTGGACAGGTAAGGGAATTCAACCAGAGCAGGTGAAGCACGGAGTCCCTGAGTTTTAGAGCTGAGAGGTGAAAGGCTGGGCCTGGGAGAACCAGGAATCAGTGGATGTGGATACTGCTCTGGCTGCTCCAAGGGGAACCAACCTCTAAGATGGACCGCACCACCTCCTGCCGGCTGTGCTCCACCTCTCGGATCTGAGCTGCCATCTGCGGGAGAAAGGCGCTTAGCTGGGTACAAGATCATGGGGCTGGGTCCCTTCAACTTACCTCTTTGATCGCCGTGTCCTCTTTTTCCTCATAGGAATCCAAACCTTTTACCATGGATTTCTTGAATCTAAAAGGAAAAAGGGCAAGTCAGCCCAGAACTGCAGGCCCTGCCAATTGTGAAAAGATCCTCAGTAGATAATGTTTTCTTTAAATTTTTTTTAAATCTATTGATTTTTACAGAGAGGAAGGAAGAGGGATAGAGAGCTAGAAACATCAATGAGAGAGAAACATCGATCAGCTGCCTCCTGCACGCCCCCTACTGGGGATGTGCCCGCAACCAGGGTACATGCCCTTGGCCGGTATCGAACCTGGGACGAACCTGGGACCTTTCAGTCCGCAGGCCGATGCTCTATCCACTGAGCCAAACCGGTTAGGGCATTTTTCTTTAAATTTTTAGTAATTTCAAACTCACAGAAAGAAAATAGTACAATGAACACCGTGCACTTCTCATCCAGACTCACTGTTAACATTTTTTCATACTGGCTCCACTTCGCTTTTATACACACATTTCTTTTTTGCCAAAGCAAAAATGGATTTTAGACATCATGAGACAACTCTACATACTTCAGCATTCATCTCCTGAGGGCATCTATGGAACCATGAAGCCATTACCACCTTCATGGAATCAATTACTCTGATATTCAAATTATCCCATGTGTGGCTATTGAGACCCTCTTCAAACCAGCCCTTGTCCTCTGGACCACTCCATGGCTCCCCGTGTGCTTTCCCTGCTCCAGCCTGAAATCAACTGTTCTCCAATGGGAGCTGGTTTCTTGCAGCGGAAAGTCATTTAGAAACAAAGATCTGAGTGTTAGTCAAGTTCTTGCTGCTCCACAGGTGTCCCAGCTCTTTCAGAGGGCAGAGCTCCGATTTCCTTAAATAAAAATTCATACTGATAACTCCCAACCAAATCCCTCCACCCTACTGGGCTCTTCCTTCTGCCATACTGAAATCCCCGCTCCCAACAACATCAATGGACCGTTTACTATTGAACAACATGGGGGTTAGGGCCCCAACTCCTGCACAGTTGAAATCCAGGTCTGACTACAGTTGGCCCTCAGCATACGCACTCGCAACTGGGGAGCTGGCTCTTGAACAACATGGGTTTGATCTGTGCTGGTCCACTGAAAACGTGTGTAAGTGGACCCATGCAGTCCAAACCCATGTTCAAGGGTAAACTATTTAAAGTTACTTTATCCTACAACACACACACACAAAAGTATCAGAACACCAATATCACTATTAACGGTAAAACTACTAAGCACAGCTCAAGATTTCTTTTCAGTTCTTTAGTCCTTAGAAAATATCCTTCTAAGATGTACAGTCAGAAAGTTGTGTACAAAAGTTATTTGAGCCCTAGTCGGTTTGTTTCAGTGGATAGTCCCACCTGTGGACTGAAGGGTCCCAGGTTCGATTCCGAGCAAGGGCATATGCCCAGGTTGTGGGCTCAATCCTCAGTAGGGGGTGTGCAGGAGGAGCCAATCAATGATTCTCATCATTGTTTCTATCTCTCCCTCTCCTTTCTCTCTGAAATCAATAAAATATGTATTTTTTAAAAGTTACTTGAATTCTTATTCTTTTGTGATTGT
The DNA here is from genome assembly GCF_000327345.1 of Myotis davidii. Taxonomy (NCBI): domain Eukaryota; kingdom Metazoa; phylum Chordata; class Mammalia; order Chiroptera; family Vespertilionidae; genus Myotis; species Myotis davidii. Next base: position 1,280,186 of record NW_006286818.1, read on the forward strand.
TATCAATTTGATTTATAATTAGGGAAATTTGTCTTTGCAATAAACTTTAGGATCTGTTTTCTAACTGGAAAAAAAAAATTTAAATCCTCACCCAAGTATACTTTTTCCATTGATTTCTAGAGAGTGGAAGGGAGGGAGGAGGGAGACAAAAACATCAAAGTGAGAGAGACACATTAGAC
>NW_006286818.1:1280384-1289120 GCF_000327345.1 Myotis davidii
CCCCCCCCCCGCAACATATCCCACTGGGGCTCAGGAACATGCAACCAAGGTACGTGCTCTTGACCAAAAATCGAACCCGTGACTCTTTGGTGTGTGGGCGAATGCTCTAACCACTGAGAAAACAGGCCAGGGCTCTAAATGAAATTTTAGTTTGTGGGGGAACAGCTCTCCCACGGGGCCCTAGCAGCCCTGCATGTAGCGGCACAGGCAAAGCCTTGAACTGCAGTTTGTCAGCCTTGACTGAATGCCTGTGTGATCCCAGAACACAAGAGTTCAGGAGGCCTGGAAGACACTGAGGCCATCTCCAGCCTCTCTTCCCTGGGAGGCTGCCATGAGACAGTTTCTCACCAACCCCGAGGTTCTGATGAGGTCCAGGCTTTCTGTCCTGCCCTCTCAGAGCATAGCTGCAACCTGAGAGCCATGCAGCTGCAGCTTCAGCTGACACCTGGCTCCCAGCCACTCCCCACATTCATGCTGAGGTCCCCCAGCCCTTTGTTTCAGTGTGGTCCTTTCTGGCAAGCTGGACAAGGACCTGGGAGGCTGGCACCTTGGGCTTACTCCCTTTGCTATGTAAGTCATAAACTGTCTAAACCTAAAAGTGGCTCATTTTATCATTACTGGTCAGTCAGGCTCGGCCTGTCTAGTCTTATGTGTGGTCTTAAAATGTATAAGATTAGGCCTGGCTGGTGCGGTACAGTGTTGTAGCATCAGCCCATGCACTGGAGTTGCAGGTTGTATTCCAAGTCAAGGGCATGTGTCTGGGTTGGGGGTTCGCTCCCTGCCCTCTGGTGGAGCACGTGCGGGAGGCAACAGTTGATATGCCATCCATGTTTCTCTCTCCCTCCCTCCCACCCTCTTTGAAAAGCAATGCAAAAAATAGCAAGTGAGGATTAACAACAAAATTTATACAGTTAAAAGTCAAAACTATCCTCCTATATAATAAAAGCCCAGCTACTGAATGGCAGAACGACCAGTTGACCAGTTGCTATGATGCACTGACCACCAGGGGGCAGGCGCTTAATGCAGGGGCTGCCCCCTGGAGGTCAGTGTGCTCCCACAGTGCCCACTCCCTGCAGGCCATGCCCCTCACCAGTGCATGAATCCTGTGCACCAGGCCTCTAGTATTTAAATAAATTCCAAGAGTCTGTCCTCATAATTCTCAATCATAAACTTTTCTGCTTAACTATCCTTCAAAAACCCTATGTGGCTGGGTAATGAGACGTGAGTGCTTTCTGGCCTCAGATTCCCATCGCCTAGTCTGAACCACAGGTGTGAAAGGAGGTAGTGGGATTTAAGCATTTCTTTCTCTTTTTTTTTAAGTGTTGGGTCTTTATTTTATTTATTTATTTATTTATTTAATATATATTTTTAATTGATTTCAGAGAGGAAGGGTGAGGGAGAGAGAAACATCAATGATTAGAGAGAATCATTGATTGGCTGTCTCCTGCACGTCCCCTACTGGGGATCCTGCCCAAAACCTGGGCATGTGCCCTTGACTGGAATTGAACCCAGGACCCTTCAGGCGGACGCTCTATCCATAGAGCCAAACCAGCTAGGGTGGATTTAAGCATTTCTGATCATTCCCTCATTATCCTCCACACTGAGTAGAAAGGAATAATAGATACCAAGAGATATCATGAGTTTTTCTCTAAGGGCTCCATATCCATAATCTCAATATGGTCCCAATACAGGTGGTGTGGTGCGGCTGCCTGTGACCTTTCCTGGAGGCAGCCAGCACTCACACTCCCTCTGGGCTGACCAGTTTCCCGCACCTCCGTTTCTAAGGGTCCTCCAGAGGCTGAGAGAGTCTAAAACTATTAAGAGTGGGTACTGGGTCTGAAATCAATAAGAAAATTTAAAAAAAAAGTGGGTACTGGGTGGGCACTTGTATTCATTGTGCCACACTTAATTGATTAGAGTCAACCTTTACTACCTAATGTTCTCTATTTGCTAAATCCCATCCCCAACTAGATTATACACCTCTCAAAGACGTGTCTCATTTCTTTTGTGTCCAATATAGTACCTAGAGTAATGAGTCCTTTGAAGACAACAGACACACATTCTTTACTAAACTTTCCTACTAAGAGGAAGCTCTAGTACTTGGCACAGACCCAGAGAATTCACATTCTGCCACTTCATCCTTCATAAGCAGCGACTTACTGTGCATACTCTTGAGGGGAGATGAGAAACTTCTCTTTCATCTGAAACTCAGCCTTGTTCTCCCACCAGAATCGGTTTGTTGCTTTCTTATGCTCTGGGCTGGGAATAGAGAATATGGATAATCTCAATGATAGATTATAGACTATTGCTCAGATATTAGCCAGGCGCTAGGTAAGTAATGCCAGCTGACATCTGGCAAGGCTGGCCGGGAAATAGTCAGATCTTCTAGATGTCCGGTCTCCATCCTCAAATAACAATGTGAGAACCTGAGGAGGTGAGTGACGGGGGGGTGACTTCGAGCTGGCCGCCCTGCTGGCTTTCCCAGCGAGACCCCCCCACACCGCTGGGACCCTGCAGCCCTAGCCTAGGGGAGGCTACCTCTAGGGGTGGCCATCCATCCCCCGGGTCGGATCCTCCTCCCACGGGTGCAGGCGGACAGGCCCGCGGAGGCCCCCGGCCGGACCTCACCTGGCCAGGTGCTCCAGCAGCCCCCCGTGCAGCACCGTCAGGCTCCCGTGGCTGAGGTGTGTGCGCACCTCACAGCCGCAGCACAGGCACCAGCAGCGCCGCTCGTGCTCGGGCACGTACCGCTCCACCTGCGCCGAGCGGACGGCCTTGCGGGCGGCCTCCACCTGCGGGAGAGGCGGGATGACCGGAGGAGGCCAAGTGGGAGCCCGAGTGGGGCCCCCGAGCGAGACGCCCCAATCCCATCGGGTCCTCACTGGTCTGCCCGCCCGTCCCCAAGCCGCCCGCCCGCACCTGGGGCAGGAGCCGGTCCAAAGCCGCCTGCAGCTGCCGCCGGTGCTTGCGGCTGTAGACGTGCCCGCGGCCGCAGAAGAAGGTCTGGCGGCACAGAGGGCAGCGCTGCGCGGGCGCCATCGGCCCGGGGCGTGGGAAAGCGATGCGCTGCGGGTCCTACGCAACCCGTGACCCCTCACCCCTGGGGGCGGGGCGGGCCCGTGTGCGACTGCGCGGCCCCTCCCCCCGGCTCCCCTCCGCTCATGCGCTGTGGGCCGCAATAGCCCCTGGTGCCGCCCAGCCCGGAAGCCGCCAGAAAAAGGAGCCACAAAAGGCCGGGAAAGGGGATGGCGTGCAGGTGCGGGGAGGAGCTCGCCAGCAGGCGGCACTGCGGGTCGAAAACCACACACACGTCGGGGTGTTGACACCCCTATTGGGCGACGCAGCAGACCTGACCTAGTAACGCAGGGTGCTCACGTGTGTCCAGCGCTCCGCCCGAACTGCCGCAGTGATCCTCACGGAACCCTATATGGCTGCCGCTGTTTCTTAGAATGATCTATTTACTTACTAGAGGCCTGGTGCGTGAAATGCTCAGCCTGGCCTGCGCCCCTCGGGGATGTCGGGCCTAAACCGGCCTGGGACGTCCCTCTCGCAGTCCCCCTCTCGCAGTCAGGGACGCTGCACGCGCCCGTGACCACACTTTTCACACAGGTGAAAGGCCTATTGCTGCTGTATGGGCAGCTACATTTTTTTTGCCCTGATTATAAAAAGTAGTGCATAACATGATCCTTCTGAGGCAGTGGTACCATTGCCCCCATCTTATGGGTGGAAAAACTGAAGCAGAGAGAAGTTAAGTTAACTGGCTTTGTCTCACAGTTATAAACGACAGAATCAGGGCTGGCCACAACAGGTGCAAGCCAGAGCCCATGCATGGCATCGCTGCATCCTGTTTCTCTCAGTGTTAGAGTAGTCTTACCAGGTTTTGATTTTTAAATCTAAGCGACTGTTTCCAATATATAGGTTGGGTCCCTAGGCCTGGTTGGTGATCAGGGCCATCTTTGGGGTGACCGGCGGGCAGGGCAATGGGGTGGGGGATGTCCCACTGGCACCCGCCTTGGCTGGCGGCCTGGTGGCCTGGCACCGCTCCCAGCCATAGGATCATCTCCCTCTGGGGGTTGTGGGGGCACTCAAGCTGGTTAGGGGCAGCTCCTGCTTGAGCGTCTGCCCCTTGGTGGTCAGTGCGTGTCATCAGCTGGTCAGTTGATTTGCATATTAGGGTTTTGTAATATAGGATTTTAGAGAGAGAGAGAGACCGAAATTGGTTGTTTCTTGTGTGTACCCTGACTGGGGATCAACAGGCAACCAACTGAGCTACAGGCCAGGGTTGCGGTGTACTATTGTTACGGGCATTTTACAGGCAGGAGAACTGAGGCTGGGCAAGGAAGGAACTGTGTAAGGTTGCAGGGGTGCTAAGCACGGGAGGCAGCACCTTGAGCCCGAGCACAAGCTAAAGGCGGCCATCATCTAAGACGTGATCACAGCCATGCCCAGAGGGCGTTGTGAGCATCACTCCTGTGAAGCGGTAAAGGGGAACCTGTAAAGGCTACAAAATCATTCCTGAGGGTGAGCAGAATTTTCAAGCTGTACACGTGTCAGTCCAGCGAAATTTTTACTCATTCTTTGCAAACCCTTCTCTTAGCATCAGCAGCCATCCTGTCTGTCCTGCTCCTAAGCCCTAGGGTGGGCCGAAGGTGAGCTGCTTCTTTTCAAGGCTGAAGTCCTCAGGTCCTGACCTCCACTCCAGAGTTCCTCCACAGAAGCCTGGGGCCTAGCACAGATCTGACTTAAAGGATGAGCAGGCAGAAGTGGCCCAGAGTCACAAATCCCTGAGATTTGTTAGGAGTACGGAGTACTCACCTGGTGGGCTACAGTGTCTGCAGGTATATACACAGTCAACTTTACATAATTCAATTTTTTTTTAAAAAAAAAGAAGCTGGAATGGGTTCTTTGTTTTTAGAAAACCCCTATTAATGACGTCAGACTATGCCCAGAAGAAGAAACAAAACTGATGCACAAATATAACGAAATGCCCAACATTGTTGGAAATAAGAGAAATGTAAAGTTAAAGCAACAATTAACAAAGACTTTAAAAACAAAACATGATGCTCGTGAGGCTGCTGTGAAATTGGCTCTCAGTACTGATGGCCGAGGCTCAGCTCAGCCTCTGGGGAAAGCGTTGCATCACGAGCCTTAAAAAGCTTCACATCACTTGACAGAGTGATTCTCATTCTCGGAAATTTATTTAAGGATAAAATACTAAAGGAGAAAATGACAGAAAAGAGAAAAGATATCAAACTTTATTTACAGTAGCAAAACATTAGAAATAGCTTGAATGTCCAACAATAGCAACATGGTTGAGAAAACTGGGTCATAATATTGGAATATTATGCAATTGGTTCTGTAATGTTTATTGTCCTACCACTTACTACCTGTATGAACATGGACCTGTTACCTAAGCTTTTTTTTAAAATATATTTTTATTGATTTCAAAGAGGAGGAGAGGGGAGAGAGAGACAGAAACATCAGTGATGAGAGAGAATCATTGATCGGTTGCCTCCTGCACACCCCCCGACCGGGGACCAAGCCCACAACCTGGGTATGTGCCCTTGACCAGAATTGAACTCAGGACTCTTATTCCATAGGCCGATGCTTTATCCACTGAGCAACACCAACTAGGGAATGTTACTTAAGCTTTTAGTGCATCAATATTTTTGTTGGTAATGAGAATAATCTCTTAGGTTATTCAGAGTATCACTTAGGTAATACTGTCTAGATCATTGACTGGTAATGTGTTCAGTAAATGTGTTCAAACAGTTATAAAAAATGTTTATAGCAATGTAGGTAAGTATTTATAATGTGAAAATGGGATATAAAACTATGGTATTAGAAAAAAGGTATACAGAAAAACAATATTCATTTAGAAGACTGTGCAAAAGAAAATATATTGGGAAAAATACACCAACATATTAATATAGTTGTCTGTATGTAATTTTTTTCTAATAAGACTTTCTGTGTTTTCTAAAAAATTTTAAATTGATTTTAGAGAGTGAGGGGAGAGAAAATCATCAACTTGTTGTTCCATTTATGAAAGCATAAGCTTTTCATTGCTTGCTTCTTGTATGTGCCCTGACTGGAGATGGAACCCTTAACCTTGGTGTATCGGGGTGAGGCTCTAACCAACTGAGCAATCCTGCCAAGGCTTTTAGGTTTTCTATAATAAATAGGATAAATGAAAAAAAATCCAATAAACTTAAGTTGAAGGTTGTACAACCCAGTGAATATTCTAAAAATATTGAATTATACACTTCAAATCAATAAATTGTTTAGCCCTGGCCAGTGTGGCTTGGTTGGAGCATCATCCCATGTACCAGAACAACCAGGGCACATACCTAGAATGTGGGTTCTATCCCTGCAGCTCATACAGGAGGCAGCCAATGGGTGTATCTCTCTCACATAAATGTGTCTGTGTCTCTCTCTCTCCCTTCCTCCCTTTCTATTAGTAAAATCAATAAGAGTTCTTTTTCTTTCTTTTTTTGTTAATCCTCACCTGAGGATATTTTCCATTGATCTTTTAGAGAGAGTGGAAGAGAGGGAAAGACAGAGAGGAACATCGATGTGAGAGAAACACGTAGATTGTTTTGCCTCCTGCACGCGCCCTGACCAGGGCCTGGGCCAGGGAGGAGCCTGCAACCAAGGTACGTGCCCTTGACTGGAATCGAACCCGGGAACTGAAAGTCCAGTGCTCTCTCCACCGAGCCAAACTGGCTAGGGCCATGTAAGTTCTTTAAAACAAAGAGAAAAGCTTTCCAAGTGTGGGGACCTGCCTTGTTCATGTCTGAATCCCTAGAACTAACATAAAGTGGTCTTCTATACATGTTTGTTGAATTAAGTTGCTATGAACAGTAATTTCTGTCACATTTAAAACCATATCGAGCATACTGTTTGCTGTTTGTTTTTTTACTCCAAAAATGTAAGGTGGATATCTTTCTGTAAATACTATCTATGTCCTGATGACTCTCAAATGTATTTATACCTTCAGCTCAGACGTATCGTCTCAACTCTGACTTACACTAGTAACAATTACCTACTTGACATAACCACCCCGATTTCTCAGATTCTAAACAAAACTGCTTAAAAACCTGCTGCTCTTACAGGTTTTCTCTCCTCATTCACCCCATTACTCAAACCAAAAATCTGAGTCTTACCTGGCCAGTGTCGTTCAGTGTTTGATCCTTGTACCGGGAGGCCACTGGTTTGATTCCCCGTCAGGGCACACGATTGGGTTACAGGCTTGATTTCCCCCTGGGGGCGGGGAGGCATGCAGGAGGCAGCCAATGGATATTGATGTTTCCATCGCTCTCTCCTTCTCCCTTCCTTTCTCTCTAAAATCAATAAAAGCAAATTAAAACAAAACCAAAAAAACCTGAGTCATTTTTTTCTCTTCCAGCATCCCGTCAATACTACCTCCAACATTCATCATCAAATCAGCATGCTTCTCTTCACTTCTACTGCCACTGCGTAGGCACACCTGGCCTACTGCCAGCAACTCTCCACAGGTCTTCCTGCTTCTGTGTTGGCACCCTACAAGCCACTGTCAGTGAGTGGCTAGATAGGATCTTATTTTTAAAATCGATTGGTCGCCTCCCATATGTGTCCTGACCAGGGACTGGGAATCGAACCCAAAACCTTTTGGTGCACAGGACAATGCTCCAACCAACTGGACAAGTGGCTAAGCATGATTTTTAAAATAAAATCAGGTTATGTCATTTCTTCAATTATTTCCCACTGTCCTTGACACCTTTTCTCCCCAGCTTCAGCCTGGATGAAAACGGCGGGAGGACCCATTTTGGGTTTCACCATGTCCCTGGCACCTGGCAAAGGGCCTGGCACATTGAAAACTGAAAACAAATCATTGTTGAATGAGCGAAAAACAGGACGTGAGGGTAGGAGCACACTATTCGATTGGGGGTGAAATGGGGGGTGGCAGATTTTTCTCAGCATCACTTTCCCACAAAGGCTGTGCTGTGTGGTTCTTTCTTGCAGAACTGTTGCTCTTTTGGATGCACTTGTGACTTAAAGCAGACGTTGGCCAGAACGTGGACAGGGATGAGGATGTGCAGAGTGCAGATGAAGTGGACAGATTAAGGTCCGAGCAGACGATGCCCTCTCCTGCGTGGGAGTGGTATAGACCAGGGAGGTAGGAGAGGGGCTCTGGTTGCGGAGTGCTGGGTTCTGGCCCAGAGTGAACGGCACTGATGCCCTGGGTCCTCCCCGCATTCTTCCAGGGGATGCCACATAAAACTAGCATCCAGCCCTGGCCGGTGTGCTCAGTGGTTGGAGCGTTGCCCTACAGACTGAAGGGTCTCGGGTTAGATTCCGGTCAAGGGCATGTACCTCAGTTGCAGGCTCGATCCCTGGTCCCAGTGGGGGTACGTGGGGGAGTGAACCCATTGATGTGTCTCTTTTGCCTCGATGTCTCTCTTTCTGTCTCTCCCTCTCCCTTCCACTATCTCTAAAAATCAATGGGAAAAAATATCCTCTGGTGAGGATTAACCAAAAACAAAGAGCTTGGCAGCCGGACAGTCCAGGTGGAGGGAATCAGCACAGAGCATCCGCAGGCAGATTGGGGAACGGCAGTTCTCCACTTGCTCTAACAGGCGTCTGTGTGTCTGTTCTTTTCCTTGGCACCAGTCACTCCTCTTCCCATCCCCTCCCTGCTCTTTCCCACCTCCTTGACATGCCCTTGTGCCTCTTAGAAGCATCATCACCCCCCCCCCC
>NW_006286818.1:1289196-1295684 GCF_000327345.1 Myotis davidii
GCAGGGCTGGAGCCTTCTGAAGTACTAGCTGTTATCTAGACCTGGATACCAGACCCAGTGCTCCCTCCCGAGGAGTCCTCCCCACTCCTCCAGAGCCAGCTGCTGTCTTCTCTGTGCGTCCAGAGAACATGGACTTGCCTGTTAGAGAAGCTGCGAGTGACAATTCACAGCAAACTGTGCACTCTTACTTCCTAGGCTCTGGGGCTTGGACACAAACCTGACTTATTCCATTGTCTTGTTCTCACTGATTGCCAGTGTCAGTGTGGGTGGTGCCTCTGAAACGGGCTTGGTGGAAAACATTACTTGGTTTCCTGGTTCTCTCTCCCATCATCCTCAACACCCTAGGAATTGAGCCAATTAAAAAAAAATCTTTAGTGTTGAAATTATTACATATGTCCTCTTTTATCCACCCCCACTCACCACCCCAGGCCCTCACCACCCCACTGTCTGTGTCCATGGGCCATGCATATATTAATACAAGGTCTTTGGTTGATCACCTCCCACCCACCCACCTTCCCCCACCTTCCCTCCAAAATTCCGTACTCTGTTCCCTGCTCCCATGTCTCTGGGTCCCCTCTGTTCATCAGTTTATTTTGTTACTTAGATTCCACATATGAGTGAGATCATGTGATACATGTCTTTCTCTGATTGGCTTATTTCACTTAGCATGAAACTCATTAATTTCAGAGAGGAAGAGAGAAAGAGAAACAATGATAAGAATCATTGATCAGCCCTAGTTGGTTTGGCTCACTGGATAGAGCGTCGGCCTGGGGACTGAAGGGTCCCGGGTTCGATTCCAGTTGAGGGCGTGTACCTTGGTTGCAGGCATATCCCCAGTGGGAGGTGTGCGGGAGGCAGCTGATCGCTGCTTCAAAGGATCAATAAAATATATTTTAAAAATTTTTAAAAAAATCATTGATCAGCTGCCTCTTGCACACCCACACTGGGGATCAAGCCTACAATCCAGGCATGTGCCCTGATTAGGAATTGAACCCTGACCTCCTAGTTCATAGGTTGACATTCAATCACTGAGCTATGCTGGCCAGGCTGAGCCAATATTTTGTAAGACCATCTTTACCACCCTGAAATGAATCTTACTGATAAAATAACCTACCTACTCATATTATTTTATTTATTTATTTATTATTATTATTTTAAATATAAAACCACTGAGCCATGCCAGCCGGGTCACATATAATTTTAAAAAGAGCAATATAGCCCTGACCGGTTTGGCTCAGTGGATAGAGCGTCAGCCTGTGGACTGAGGGGTACCATGTTCGATTCCGGTGAAGAGCATGTGCCTTGGTTGCGGGCACATCCCCAGTGGGGAATGTGCAGGAGGCAGCTGATCGATGTTTTGCTCTCATCAATGTTTCTAACTCTCTATCCCTCTCCCTTCCTCTCTGTAAAAAATCAATAAAATACATATTTTTAAAAAAGAGCAATATAGTCTGGCTGGCATGGCTCAGTGGTTGAGCCTCGACCTATGAACCAGGAGGTCACGGTTGGATTCCAGATCAGGGCACATGCCATGGGGCCTGAAGAGGCAGCCAATTAATGATTCTTGGTTAGCATTAATGTGTGTGTGTTTTTTAAAAATATATTTTATTATTTTTTACAGAGAGGAAGGGAGAAGGATAGAGAGTTAGAAACATCGATGAGAGAGAAGCAGCGATCAGCTGCCTCCTGCACACCCCTACTGGAGAAGTGCCCGCAACCCAGGTACATGCCTTGACCAGAACCGAACCTGAGATTCTTCAGTCCCCAGGCCGACGCTCTATCCAGTGAGCCAAACCGGCCAGGGCAGTATTAATGTTTTTATCTCCCTCTTCCTCTCCCTCTCTGAAATCAATAAAAATATATTTAAAATAAAAAATAATGGAAAATATGATGATTCTTTTAAAAGTAAAATAAATGGAGCAGTATAATGCTCTCATTGTAATAGAACAGAAAAATGAAAGGAGAAAAACTTACAACATCCAATGGATAAACTAGATTTGAAAGCATGAGTTGGAAATTGGCACATACTTCTAGTGATAGCTTAGATTTAAGAGGTATTTTTTTTAAAATGGCTATTGAAAATACTTTTTCTTTATACCGGCTACCTTGAAATAATAACTATTTATTTATCCATACATTGTGGGAAGTCATCCATTGTCTTCTCTACCAGAGAGGTGTGGACAAGGAACCCGGAAGGCTGGTGACCCTTGAAGCCCTGGCAAAGGTCAGAGCTGTGCACCCACGGTTAGTCCACACGATGGCAGCTGAAGCAACTTCCCCATTTATTATTGTGTAAATCCTTGCTGATGGGCTCGTCTGCCTGTTCCTGGAAATTGCTGGCCTAAGGGCTGTGCTATGGGTGTATCCCAGATCAATAAAAGGTTGGTGAGGCCTGAGCACCAGTGGAAGTCCTTCCCTTTGAGTTGGACCTGCCCGCCTGGCCCCCCAATATTCCCAAATTATTATTTCTTGTCTCTTTCATTTGCGTGCAGACCTCTTCCAGATCCTGAACCCTGAACCACGTGGGACGTGGAGGGAACAAATTTAAACATCTGGCGCCTCAACGGGACAGCTGGAAGAGAAGACTTCGCCTAGAGTGGAAAAAACGAAGATTCACTGTAAAGGTGGGGAAGAATTCACCATAAAGGTGGGGAGATATTTCACCGCACGCGAAGCCCAGGATCAGCTGCAGAAATCGCGATCTGTAAGTAGGGTGAGAACGTCTTTCTAACCAGGCTGATGGGGCAGAATTCGGCTTAAAAAGTAAGAAACTTTAGGTCCTTTTGTAGTTCATAAGCGTGATGATTGGGTGTTCACGCTGCTGTGTGAGATGTGCCACCCATGAACCTTGTTACGCTTCTGGCACATGACCCGTCTGACGTGAAGAAAAAAAAAGTAAGCAACTTTATTATAGACTATTGATTTGCATGCTTAAGGAGTTAAAGTTTCAGAAAGTAATCTCTTGCAGTTTTTGCATGATATTATAGAACATAACCCTTGTTTTCCTGAAGAAGGTACGTTAGATTTTGAATGTTTGGCAAAGAGTTACTCAGAACTTGAAAAAAGGTCAGCATCAGGGAAAAAACTTGCCTCCAAACTGTTTTCCCTGTGGAACACGGTATTTCATTTGCTAGAGCCTTTAGGAGAGGCCAAGGAGGATAAACCTCCTCCCCGCGCACCCTCCGCTCTTAAAGGAGCAGAAAGAAAAGAAAAAATGGGAGGAATGGCCTTCATGGCCCCCTCCACCTCCATGTCCCAATCCTGAAATGTTTAATTCTCCGTTAACAGAATCACCTGTGCAAAAAGCCATCAGAGAAGGATTAAAGGACATGGCGGTAGAAGAAAGGCTTGCTTTTCCTATCACAGAAATGCCAGGAGCAAGCCCACGCAAACCGTGGGCTGAATGCTCAAATAACTTATGAAAAGCAGGCAGGATGGGAAGAAGGGAGCACGTGGCGTTCCAATATGGAGCCCCCTCTCCAAGTATTCTAATTTTAAGTCTCCTTCTCATAATTAAAAAGTTTTACAAAATTTAGAGATGCATCTGGGATTTCTGTGCTCATACAGAGAGAAACTAGCTTGGGACAAAATGTGCGCACAGTCCGATTTTGGATTTTAATAAAGTCTTAAGCTAGGCTTAAATCTCTCTTTGTGACGGTACAAAATAAAACCCAAGACTGATTATTTCCTCAGAAAGATGGCGAATTTGACCCACGGAAGAAATGCAGGCTGGCTCTAGCATCAAGATTGGTATTTTTCCATAATAAAGTGATTTTTCAAATGTTAATGAACCTGTTCCAAAGTTAATTATAAAGCCTCAAAGAAATTCAGTAAAATTGTCTCTGTTACAAAAATTTGCCAAAGTAAATGCCTTAAAATAATAATTTGAATTGAATCTCAAGAATTATTGAAATATATTAATTATAAAAATCTAAGTAGCCCGGTAAAAAACGCCCTTTGTTAATTAAAAAAGCTAGCTACGCCTTTCTAATGGAGGAAGGGGCTAGTTGCTTTCCTCCTCTAGCAAATTCTTAAAGAAAGAATGTGGTCAATTTACATCTGAAAAGACCAAGTAGGCCTGAACCTGCTTTGCAAGTCTCAAAAGTGGTTTTCTAGAGCTGCTTGAAACGGAAAAATAAAGTTTACTAAATCAAATTATAAAATTGTTCAATGCCCTGGCTGGTTTGGCTCAATGGATAGAGCGTCGGCCTGTGGACTGAAGGGTCCCAGGTTCGATTCTGGCCAAGGGCACATGCCTGGGTTGCGGGCTCGATCCCCAGTAGAGGGTGTGCAGAAGGCAGCCAATAAATGATTCTCTCTCATCATTGATGTTTCTATCTCTCTCTCCCTCTCCTTTCGGTTAAAAGGATTTTTTAATTCAACCAAATTTAATATACTTGAAATCACATGGAAAGCTTTATCAAATAAAAATTAATAAATATATTTTAAGTTTTGGCCTATAACAAGGGCAAAGTAAAGTATTTCTTAAAATCCAACAGCAGAATTTTAAGATGTAATTTTAAATAACAAAAGCCTTAGCTGCCTGCATTTTTAAAAATTTTTAAAATATTTTATTGATTTTTTACAGAGAGGAAGGGAGAGAGATAGAGAGTCAGAAACATCGATGAGAGAGAAACATCGATCAGCTGCCTCCTGCACACCCCCTTCTGGGGATGTGCCCGCAACACATGCCCTTGACCGGAATTGAACCTGGGACCTTTCAGTTTGAAGGCCGACGCTCTATCCACTGCGCCAAACCGGTTTCGGCTGCCTGCATTTTAAATTAGGCTGGAGGTGGGGCAGCGGTTGTGAATCAGATGTAAAAGTTTACTAAATTTACTTGCCTAACTTTATTAATAAAAATACTTACTTAAATTACTAAATAAATTAGCTTTTAAAAATATAATCAATCTCCTCATGGAAAGGTTAGATTTCACCTGAAGGTGCAGTTTACAATTCAGGTTGGGGAGAGGAACTTCCGCGGGGAGGTCTGCATCCCACCAAGTCCGCGGCCATTGGGGCCAACGTGATCCGTGAGTGTGGAAGGGCTCCCACAGAGTTGCTGGCAGAAAGGAACGCTAAAAATAAGCCCATAGCTGGACTGGATGCAAAAGGCAACCTTGGATTTTGCCAGTGTGCCGGCTACTTGGTGCCAGGGGAGAGAGGGCGCACAGAGGAGACGGCGCACAGAGCTGGAAGGCAGAGGGTTGCGAATTCGCGCAACTTCTCAGGCTCTTGTTTTTTTCTCTCCCCTTAAATCTTTGCGTTTGATTATTAAACCCAGTGCATGGGATTGCCCAGTTGGGGATACTCCCAGAGACAGCAGGGGAAAGTTGTTTTTGTGGAACCTGGGAAACAGAGCGGGGAGTAATGATTAAAGAACCAGCTCTGGGCAGTGGACTTTCCCAAACCAGTTTTAAGTACAATAGAGAAAATAAACCCTAACTATTGGATAGAGAGGACTTACAGCCTTGGAGGTCAATCCAGACACACTGCCACCCAGAGGCAGAGCCACGAACTGACTCTTCTGTATAAGCAAAGGCAGTCTGGGAAACATATGGCCTGCTTTAAAATCAGGACTGTGGTTTACAATACAGAGGAACAGTGTATCATAGGGAAATTCAACACTCTCCTGAATACCTGGCAGGACTAAGGTGTGCCAGACAGAAGAGTAGAAGGACAGAAGGACCTTCACTACTGCACATTTTTATTTTTGTTTTTTTAATTCTTTTTTCACCTTTTAATTAAGAAACTATTTTTTTTTCTTTTTTCATCACCTGATTTTACCCTTTTAATTACTACATTTTTATTTTTAACCAATATTATTACTACTACCATTTTGCCATTTTTTTAAAGTGTCATTAAATTTTTCTCCCTCTCTGTTGTTTTGTTGTTGTTTGCTTGATTGTTGAGTACATTGGTTTTTTTTAATGCTTGTTTGTGAGGTTGTTTTTCTTTTTCTTTTTTATTTTTCTGCTCTTGTTTTTTTTTCTCTTTGTTTTTTCTTCTTTCTTTTCCGGTTATTTTTGTGCTTCTGTCTTCCCTCGTCTCACTTGATATTAGTGGTTGTTTGTAGTTTGCATTCATCTCCAGGGATCTGTTGCTGGAATTTGTTAGGATTAGTGGTGGTTCTATCAGAGTTTTCTCCCCATATAAATAGTTTCTTCCTCTCTTCTATTTCATTCTCTCTTAGTATTTTTTCTCCCTTTTCCCAATTTCATTTTTGTACTCCTTTTTTTTCTTTTTCTCTTTTGTCTTTTTCTCTTCTTTCTTCCTTATCCCCTAATTCTCTTTGCTTGGGTGGTCACCTTTATTTGGGGTTATTAATATAGTGAATACATTTGTGTTCAGTGCCTTGTACATTGTGCCTTGTTGTGTTGTATTTTGTGCCTTTAAATCAACACAGCAGAGAGAGAACTACATAACCAAACACCCGGAGAAGAGAGATCATGGGGAGACCAAGAACCAGCCTGCATATGAAAGAAAAA
>NW_006286818.1:1300602-1314386 GCF_000327345.1 Myotis davidii
AATCAACCGAAGGACTTTTATGTATATAAGCCAAACCAATGGACATGGACAACAGGGGGATGAGAGCAGGAGTATGCGGGGGGGAGGGAGAGGGTTAATGGGGGGGGATGAGGACACATTTGTAATACCTTAACTAATAATTTTTTTAAAAAAAGAAAAAAATATAATCAAGGTTTCATATAATTTAAGTTATATGAGAAGTCAATATCTTTGTAAGCAATTTAATCTAAGTGAAATCTAAAAAGGGTACTGAAGGTTTCCCAAGATCCCTCTGTATATGCAAATAAGCCGAAAGGGAATGCTGTTTAAACATTTAGAACATATTCTAAATTTAATAAAAAGGAGAAATTTAAAAATTTTGAAATATCTTCCACTTATATTTATAGGATAAACTAAAGATTGTTTTTAAAGTACCA
Source organism: Myotis davidii (assembly GCF_000327345.1). NCBI lineage: Eukaryota > Metazoa > Chordata > Mammalia > Chiroptera > Vespertilionidae > Myotis > Myotis davidii. Next base: position 1,301,019 of record NW_006286818.1, read on the forward strand.
AATCTGAAAAAAAATAAAAAAATAAAAAAACAAAGTACCAAATCTGATACCAATAGTCACCCTGATAGAAAGGAAAGTTTAATGTAACATAGCCTGGCACTATCAGTTATATCTAAGAAGTAACTGTGTAGGTTACTTGGTGTAAAAGAAAAAGACTTTTCTTTTTTAAACTGAAGTTCTCCAAGTATACCCTGGAAATTACTCTTCAAGAAGATAATAGAAAGAGGTTTTTCCTTTAAACATCTGAAGGACTATAATTAATTATATTAGGTCTAATAGAAAAAGGTAAATAATTTGTGTTTTTTTACCTCCCTGAATATAGCTAGTGTAAGGTTACCCAATGATTAATACCAGAAATTTAATTAATGTCATTTACTGTTCAAAACTTAGGACAAGTAAAGTTAAAAAAAAAAATCTTATTTCAGATTGATTTAAATTGACTAATTAAAATAAATGACTATTCATAAAAACTTTGTTGTACTGGACAGGAAAATGTTCCTGAAGCATAGTAAACTTGCTTAACATGCAATGAATCCAACCCAGCCATATTTCTGTGCATAAAATTGAAAATTAAAAAGTTATCAAGACTGCATTGCAGAATTTCCAAAAGCCTCTTAATATTATTTAAATCAAAAAAGAAGGGGGATAGTGGAATCATCCCCTGTGAGTAAATTACATCAAGAAAATTTTACTTTAAAAATTAATTTTCTTTTTTTTTAAATTTTATTATTTATTACAAAGGATATTACATATGTGTCCATTTTTTCCCCCCATAAAAATTAATTTTCAACACAGAACCTAGACACAGAACCTAGACACAGAACATGGCAAAAGGTCCTGGACAGAAACTGGCAACAGAACCTAGAGACAGAACCTAGCGAGAGAACCTGGCTGAAGATCCTAGAGACAGAACCTGGCTACAGAACCTGAATAGAACATGGCAAGAGAACCTGACTAGAACCTGGTGACTGAACCTTGCTGGAGAACCTGTACAGAACCTGGCTGGACAGAACCTGGCTACAGAGCCTGGCTGGAGAACCTAGCGAGGGAACCTGGCCACAGAACCTGGCTAGGGGTACCTGGAGAACCTAGCAAGAGAACATGGACACAGAACTTGGCTGGTGATTGTGGCTAGAGATCCTGGCAAGGCTGCTGATCAACTGAACGCTGTCTCCGTGTCATTCCTTCTTCGCTGACTCCGTCCACACCTTTGGGGACCCCTGGACCTGCTGGGGCAGAACCCCAGTACAAATGGATTTGTCTGTCCCGGGCATTAAATGGAATCCTTCAACGTGGGCCTTTGCTCATCCCTGTGGTGGCATGTGTCGGTACCTCGCTGCTTTGGATAGGGTCATCGTATTCTGCTGGGTGGACTTACCCCAGTTTTCACTTGATGGACACTTGAGTTGCTTTCACTTTTGGCTAGTATAAACAATGCTTTCATGAACACCTGTGACCAACAATTTGTGGGGATATGTTTTCATTTATCTGAGAACTTGACTAGGAGTGGAATTGTTGAGTCATATGATAAATCTATGTTTAGATTTTTTAAAATATATTTTTTGTTATTTCTGAGAGGAAGGGAGAGGGAGAGAGAGATAGAAACTTCAATGATGAGAGAGAATCATTGATCTGCTGCCTCCTGCACACCCCTTACTGGGGACTGAGCCCGAAACCCAGGCATGTGCCCTGACCGGGGATCAAACCATGACCTTCTGGTTCATAGGTCGATGCTCAACCACTGAGCCACGCCTGCCAGGCTATGTTTAATTTGTTGAGGAACTGCCAGTTTTCCAAAGCAGCAGCACCATTGTGCATTCCCACCAGCAAGCTGTGAGGATACCTTGTTCTCCACATCCGTGGCGACACACAGTGTTGCCTATTGTGTTGTTTTGCGTTTGGATCATGGCGTTCATGGGCGTGAAGCGGTGCTCACTGTGCTTTGATTTGCAGTTTCCTGAAGCTGGTGTGGTCAGTGTCTTCCGTACTTAGGTCTTTGACTATCACCTTTGGAGAAATGTCTGTTCAGATCCTTTGCCTGTTTCTGAATGAATCTTTTTAATATGGAGCAGGAGTGAGTGTTATGTATTCTGGTTATGAGCCCCTTATCTGATACACGATTTGTAAATATTTTCTCCTATTGTGTGTCTTGTCTTTTCACTTCCTTGATACAATCATTGCAAGACAAAATTTTAACTTTTTATCAAGTTCAGATTATCTATTTTTTATTTTGTTGTTAATGCTTTACTATCAAATGAAATAAATATTTGCCTAAACCAAAAAAAAAATAAAAATAAAAATTAATTTTCACTTGTAATGCTGAAGACAAGACACCCACGAAAACACACATGGTGTCAAAATAAGTGAAAGGAAAATCATTTGGGCAAATAGGAAAGGCTCCCAAGTCTAGTTTATAGTAAAAGATTCCTTTATTAACTTTAGGTCGAGAATATGTTTGTATATTTCCAGAAAACTCCACCAAACCTGTGTGGATTCCTCCAACAACGGATCCCAGAGAGAAACTGACCATATTGCTCCAGCCACGAAGACAAGAGGAGAAACAGTTCAGAGATGGAGATGGTGAAGACGCCTTGCCACCCTAGCAGTCAGCAGCTGTGCGTCACTGCAGGTTGCCCAGGACCAAGCCAGAGAAGGTCGGACCTGCATTGCCACCGTTTGCCTGCCATCCAGAACTAGCATATCATTACTGGCATGTACACATGACTGTTGGACATTGAAATTGGGACTCAATGATCTGTTGGCCCAGAAAGAAACTCACTACAGACTTGTTCCTTGGATACCTGGCAGCAATTTAAAAAGGACACGACATTTGCCTCTCAGCATAACCACTATTGCTTGTCTCATGTTTATTTCTAGTCTGCAGATGCGGAATGAAGAGTCTTGAAAGGACTCGAGCCCTTTTAGGCAGCACTTTTCAAGATTTTTTAAGGAGAAAAGAAGGGGGAGATGTAGGAAACTGCCTATTGTCTTCTCTATCAGAGGGGTGTGGACAGGATCCCGAAAGGCTGGGGACCCTTGAAGCCCTGGCAAAGGTCAGAGCTGTGCACCCACTGTTAGTCCAGACGATGGCAGCTGAAGCAACTTCCCCATTTATTATCATGTAAATCCTTGCTGATGGGCTAGTCTGTCTGTTACTGGAATTGCCGGCCTAAGGGTTATGGGTGGATCCCAGATCAATAAAAGGTTGGTGAGGCCTGAGCACCAGTGGAAGTCCTTCCCCTTGAGTTGGACCTGCCCGCCTGGCCCCCCAATATTCCCAAATTATTATTTATTGTCTTGTCTCTTTCATTTGCGTGCGGACCTCTTCCAGATCCTGAACCTGAACCACGCGGGACGTGGAGGGAAACACTCAACAATACATGTAGAATCCCTGAGTACAACAGACCCAAACAGCTTCACCAACACAGGCCTGTGGTGCTTGTGACCTAAATGCGAGGGCAGCTTTGTTATCAGTGATTTTTCCAACATGGCAGACAACTCTTGGTAAAATTTCAAACCAAACAGTACAGTCTTCATTTTACACGATAGTTGCATCCCTGGGAAATCCCGTGCATATTAAAACGATGCAACCCTTTCTGCTTAGGTGCTTGGCTTAGGTCAGTATAAATGGCCCGAGTTATGGGGGTCAGTTCTTCAGGGTGAGAAATTGCCTCCTACCTGAGGCCATCTGACATTCCTGGGTCTAACTTCCAATGTCCACAACACCCCCAACCCTCTGGGCAGCCATATCACCCACCCCACCCCCGCCCAGTCAGCAAGTGCCCCTGGCCCAGCACGTGTCCACTTCTGGTACGTGTTTGGGAGTTAACACAGGAGCTTGGCGCAGAGGCGGAGGTGGCCAGGGTGGGACTTGGTATGTCGCCAGACTGCAAATCCAGCAAACGGCCTTTCTTCAAAGGCAGGGATGCTGGTCTGGGAGGGCACGGCCCTGCCTTTCCAGGAACCCCACGTTTCAGGGACCAGGGAGTGGCAGTCAGGTTTCACAGTGAGGCAGACTGCAAAGGATTAGGGGGGAATTAGTGGACAGGAAATGAAGGTTACTCCTTAAATAGGATTATAATGACTATCACACTCACAGACATGACAAAAAAAATTGTATATACTCCTGAAGGCGGCTTTACGGATTAAACCTGCAAACGTATGTCAATGATGTCTAGTCTGTTGTAAGTCCTCGATGCTAATATGCTGGACATAGGACTTCCACTTTCCCTTATTCTATTTAGATCTTAAATAAATCTGCATTTTTAGTATCCTCATTTTGCATACAAAAGATACCAAAGTTCAGTCTGGCTGGCATGGCTCAGGGGTTGAGCATCGACCTATGAATCAGGAGGTCACGGTTCGATTCCCAGTCAGGCACATGCCTGGGTTGCAGGTGCCATCCCAGTAGGGATCTCATCATTGATGTTTCTATCTCTCCCTTTCCATTTCTTTCCGAAATATATATATTCTTTTTAAAAACAGATACAAAGTTCAGAAAAACTGAGAAAACGTGAAGAAGATACCGTGCAGGGGGCCAGCCACCTGCTGAGCTGGGAGTCACAGGTAGAAGGCCAGCATGTTGAGGTGCAGGTGACCACTAAGAGCTGTCAAATGCTCAGAGTCGATCCAGGCCATGATCAGCCCACCGGCCTCCTGGAACAGGGAGGGTCCTGACGAGATGACACAATAAACGGAGAGGAGCGACCGTTTATTTCGCTTCCACTGTGAGCCAGGATCAGCATGAAGCTGTGCTCCATCCCCTGGTTTTCCACTCTGGCACGAAAAAAGAGGCATCTTGAGCTCATCTTCCTGACCGGAGCTGGAGGTGGTAGAGGAGAGGTGGCCAGGGCAGGACTTGGTATGTCGCCAGCTGAGGGAGTGCCTGCCTGAGGTGGGTCCTTCCGAACAGACCCAGAGCTGTGGCTGGCACGCAGGAACGAGGGGGAGACGGCCTCAGCCCCAGCTGCCTGCAGGTCCGGGGAGGCCCTTGACCCGGGGAGCCGTTCTCTCAATTCAAGCACCACCCCTGCTGCCTCTAGGAGGCGAGATGCCCAGGCCCCTGGGTGGGTGTCTGAGGGAGAGCCGTGTTTCTGTGCAGGCCTATCAGCAATGAGGGGAAAGCCGGAGGGAATGGGACCGGTCAGCTCAGCCTGGGGAAACCCATTACCTTCAGGCACCATGCTAATGTCTGTGGCTCCAGATACAGCTCTGAGCCTCTTTCCTTTCTTTTTTAAAAAATATTTTTTATTGATTTCAGAGAAGGGAGAGGGAGAGAGAACAGAAACATCAATGATGAGAGCGAGTCATGGATCGGCCGCCTCCTGCACGCCCCACACTGGGGGTCGACCCCGCAACCCGGCACGTGCCCTGACCGTGAATGGAACTGTGACCTCCTGGTTCATAGGTTGATGCTCAACCCCTGAGCCGCGTGGCTGGGCTGACCATGTTCCTGTCTTACTTGCCCCTTATTCCCCTCAGACCTGAGGCCGGTCGCTGGCCCAGCCCTGGGCATGGCCTCCCGTGCCCAGGAAAGTCACACTTGGCTGGTCTGCAGCCGCTAAGGACTGGAACCCACGCGTGCTCTGGCTTTTGCTGAGGGTGTGGTGAGGACCCTCAGTGTTAAGGGGGAAAGGAGCCTGACTACTCCCTTTTCCAAGAAAGTGTTTCCTTTCATCTTTCTTGCTGCTTCTGCGTGGGTGGTGCTTTTGGGGGTCTTTTACAGGGCTGCCTGCTACGAGCTAGCATCTCCCACGACAATCGTCACCACCCAGAAACGTGGGAATTGTGCCCGACCGGCATGGCTCAGTGGTTGAGTGATGACCTATGAACCAGGTCAGGGCACTGTGGGCTTGATCCCCAGTGGTGAGCATGCAGGAGGCAGCTGATCAGTGACTCTCATAATTGATGTTTCCATCTCTCCCTTTTCCTTCCTCTCTGAAGTTAATAAAAATATATTTAGAAAGGAAAAGTGGGAATTGCACCAGGATCCCAAAGACAGTAAGTATTTTCTTCCTTTGAGGAGAGGAAGAGTAGGGGACCCCTTTGCTGCACCCCAGGCCACTGGCCCATTGCCTCTGGGGCATCCATCAGCTCTGAGGACACCCCATTCCCAACCTCAGAGCTCAGCTCCCCTTCCCTCTCCCCCCTCCTCAGAGACCACACACACACACGGCTGCTGCAGGGAACTTTAATGCGGCACAAGCTGTCTCTCCGCCCTGGGCTTACAGGTCAAAGAGGAAGGGCATCACCCCTGGAAGAGAAGGAGAGTCAGAGGAGCCCGCCGCCCTTCAGGTGCTGCCCGAGCCCGGAGCCCTCGCAGGTGGGCTCTCTCTGAGTGTGAGGGGCTCCTCAGACCTTTTCCTAGAGCAGAACAGCCTCAGACTCTGCATCCTGCTGTCAGCAGAGAAAAGGCCCCTTTTGCACACCGTCTCTCATGCCAGGCCCCGACACTGTGGCCACCATGTCCCCAGGCTGCTGGCCTGTGAGTAGCACCAATGGCATCTGAGCTGTTTCACCATCAACTCCCTGGACCCAAGTCCCACACTTGTGGGTGGGTCCCTCCTAAGGCAGCACCCGCCCCCCACCCCATCTCAGACCTGCTATCCTCTCTCCTTCCTCCCAGGGCGTGTTTCCTTCCTTGCACATCCAGCCTCCTCCCCCCACCCCCCAGCCTGAACCTGCGGTACACGATTTTCAGGTGCCGCATGCGACCGGTTGTGTCCTGTCGTTTAGCCTTGGCACTCCAGTCATACTTCCTCTTGCGCTTGGCGGGGTAGCGGCACTTGCCGCAGGTGGACTTCTGCAGGTGCTAGGCCTTGGAGCCCCAGCGGCGGCACAGCGTGTGCCTCTTGTTGCCCTCTTGTTGCAGCGCTTGCTGAATGAGGACGTCCCCTTTGTCATCTTGCTTCTGCCGCGGAGACCAAAGAGCACTCATATTCTTGAGTAAGAAAATTGTCCTGGATATGTGTAGTCGGAAGCAGAGGTTGTGGCGGATGGTGTTCTTCCAGCCCTCAGGCGCCGTCCGGAAGAAGGGGAAATGCTGTCTGAGGACAGGGCCCCGTGAGGACAGGCGCGGATTCCTCAGCCCGCCCTGTCCTTGAGCATGTCTCCCCAGGGGCCAGGACCCTCAGCCCTCCCTCCAGGGGAAGGCTCTTTGCTGGTTGTGCCCGTGGCAAAACCTCCTCCTGGTATATGGTGGGTACAGACCCTCGTCTTTTAAATGAGGCCCTTTCCTGCCCGAACCCTAGGCGCCCTAGCCTCCCTCCCTCTGAGAACTGGGGACCTTGACTTGCAACAGCAACGGAGTATAAATTAGGCCAACCAACTCCTGGAGGAGGCACCCTGGTCAAGGAGGGATACCACTCGAGGATGAATGTTCTGAGGCTGTTCTGCTCTAGGAAGAGGTCTGAGAGACCCCACATGCGTGTGTACATGACCACCAAAGCTCTAGGTGAGTCCCTTCTCAGTGATGTGCCCCGGGGTACGGGGAGCTGTCCCAGCAGTACTGTCCACAGTGAAAGCATGGGGGAGACTGTTGGGGAACCCAGACTTTATACTAGATGATCTTTAGAGGGAGGTGGGAGAATCTGTCACCCAGGGGAATTTATGTTTTAAAGAACTAAGATGAAACCCGGCCAGTGTGGCTCAGTGGTTGAGCATCGACCAGGAGGTCATGGTTCGATTCCTGGTCAGGGCACAGGTCCGGGTTGTTTGCTCGATCCCCAGTGTGGGCGTGCAGGAGGCAGCCGATCAATGATTCTCTCTCATCACTGATGTTTCTATCTCTCTCTCTCTCTCCCTTCCTCCCCCAGCAGCTCAGAGGGGGAATCAATAAAAATATATTTTAAAAAAAAGAACTAAGATGTAAAAAGAATCGAGTTTTCGAATGTGCGAGTGGATGGAGGTGGATGTCGCCCCTACATGTGACATGTGGACACACATCTAGGGACAACCCAGAACCAGTGCCTGGGGGAGGAGCTGAGAACACCCCTGTCCTTGGGTCTGCAGCAGCCAAGGGCTGGGTGGACTGGAAGGCTGGAGACCAGAGGCCCCACCCCTACCCCTCCTCACGGCCCCGCGCCGCACATACCGGGTGAAACTGTAGATCTGCTGCACGTTGAGGCCGCAGGGGGGACTGTTTCTTAGTGCCAGTGCTATGAGGTGGAAGTAATTGAGGGGGGGCCGGGGCCAGGGCCTCCCCTCCTGACTGGTGGCTTGCCGGAGCCTCTGAGTCTGGAGGGGGGCCCTTTTGTGAGGGGACAGGAGAGCCACAGAGGAGCGGTCGTGCTGGTCCTTAGCCTCCTCTTCTGTGACCTAGAGGAGTACAGAGCAGATACTGGTCCTGACTCCAAGGCCTGTCCTCGGGTGCAGTGGCGGGAGGGGCCGCGGCGCAGGCCATCATCTGGACTGGTCCCCAACCCAAGGGCACAGCTGGTTTCTGAGCCCATGAACCCTGTGGTCCCTGAACACCAGAACTCTGCGATGCATCATCCCTTTGCCCATCCCGCCTGCAACCCCAGAGACCCCCACCTCCGAGCTGCTGGGGGAAGAAGGGAGTTGCTTCCGAGGGGGAGACTGCTCCCTGGAGGACACAGGCAGCAGCTCCACGGCATTGGCCTTTGAGCGCTGGGCACAGTCTTCCTCTTTTGGGGGCAGCGGAGGGGAGGGGAGTATGCTGGTCAAGCCCTCCCTCTTCCTGGGCTGTGAGACCTCCAGCTTGCCAGGGGGAAACACGATGTTGGGGTTCACCCACATCCACTGGTTGGGCTCAGTGTCTGGACCTGTGCAGAGAGAAAGCAGTTTGGACGCCTTAGCTTACGGCGTTGGGGGTACACCCCAGGCCTTGGAGCCACCACGCCAGAGCACTCACTCCCACACTCACCATCTTCATCAGCGGAGGGGCTTTTCCTCACAGGCAGTAGTGGTGGCTCAAGCACACGGAGTCTGTATCTGGCAACTGGCAAAAGACAGACAGAAGAGGGTCAAAATGTCCCAGGACTTCCACTGTGGTCCCAGGGCCCTGGGCTCTGAGGCTTGTGGGAGGGGCCGTAAGCCCTGCGTGGGGAGATGTGACCCCATATTCTACTAGTTTTTCCTGCCTTCTCGGACCTCATGCACCTTCGCGTTCTTCTCGTCTCACACCGTGTACACTGTCCCTGAAGGATCTGTGAGCGCCTGTGGCTTCAGTCACCTTCTATAAACTCAAATCTTTATGCAGACTTCTCTACTAGCTCTTTGTTTAAAAATATATATATTTTAAAATTGATTTCAGAGAGGAAGGGAGAGGGAGAGAGATAGAAACATCAATGATGAGAGAGAATCACTGATTGGCTGCCTCCTGGATGCCCCCCCTGGGGATTGAGCCCGCCCTGTAACCCCAGCATATGCCCTGACTGGAATCAAACCCAGGACCCTTCAGTCTTCAGGTGGACACTCAATCCACTGAGCCAAAGCTGCTAGGTCTGACATCATTTCTAAAACTAAACTCCAATTTATTTTTTATTTATTTATTTTTTAGAAGCTGTTTTTTTTAAAAAAAATTTTTTAATCGATATTTTACAGAGAGGAAGGGAGAGGGATAGAGAGTTAGAAACATCGATCAGCTGCCTCCTGCACACTCCCCACTGGGGATGTGCCCACAACCAAGGTACATGCCCTTGACCAGAATCGAACCTGGGACCTTCCGTCCGCAGGCCGACGCTCTATCCACTGAGCCAAACTGGTCAGGGCTAAACTCCAATTTAAAAATAAATAAATAAAACTAAACTCCATTTTCCTCCTGGATTCCTGTTTCAGCACGTGGCCCCCCCCTCTTACCCAGCCTTTCAGGCCAGGCCCTTGGAAATCGCTCTTGACTCTTCTCTGTCCCGGACAGCCACAGCAAATCACGGTCAAGTCTGATCATCCTAGTCCAGGCCATAGCCCAAAGGGCCCGTCTGTCAGTTTATCCTCTTTTCTTTAACTGATCGTATGACAGTTTGAATGATTGCCTGAACGTGGGAACCCAATCTTGTCAGCCTGCGGTAAAGCTTTGAAATGGCTTTCCATTGCCTTCGGGCAAAGTCTAAAGATACTCCTTGAGAATGCCCAACATTCTTCCCAGGTCCTCCACCATCTCCCACAGACCACACTCTTGATCCCAGGCCTTCCTACAAGCTGTTTCTTTAGCCAGAAACACTCTTCCTTCTTCCTGTTTACACGGTTCATTGCTATTGTGGACGAAAGGACACGTGCTAAGCTGACAGCTCAGGAGAGGCCGCATGGCGGGCTTGAAAACTCAGACCTAAAGTCACCACAAAGGATGGTCTGAAATTACACTTGGACTAAAAGCAATGATGGTGGGTAGTCACCTCCTAGGCCAGTATCTTCACTGACCAGGTCAACCTTTCGCTTAACTGAGCCTGTCTGTCTTTTTGTATCTATAATAACATACCCTTGAAGTGTCTGGGTAACTTGTAACTTCCCTTTATCCGGACCCCTTGGGGCACAACCTAATGTGCTGGGCACCCAGCACTGTTATCATGTTAATTGTTGACTGTTAGCTATCCTTTACTTTTTATTCAGTCACAGAGGTTTCCCCGCTTTCCTTTCTCCCGCCTCCCTAGTCTATTGCCAATGGATTTCATGTCACCCACCTTCCTCCCTCCTTTGATTGCAATGTGTAAATACAGGTGTAACCCGCCTTCTCCGGAGCATGATCCCAATCCGTCAGATTCTGCTTCCCGGCAGTTGTCGACAGTTTGGCTCAAATAAACTCACAAAATTCTTTCCGTGTTGGAATGTTTTCAGGTTGACACCATCACCGCTTCCCCGAACCACACGGGCCGGCTCTGCTGTGCTAAATCCATTGTCAGCCCACGCTCACCAGGCCCCAGCAGCATTCCTCTCAGCTAGCCACGCCTCCCCTGAAACACTCACTTCCCGTGTGGGTGGTTTCCCAAGGTCAGCCTCGGGTTGGATTTTCAATGGTCCTTTCCTTGGGTTTTGCTGGTTCTCTCTCTTTTCTCCAATCTCTTTACAATGTGATGGCCCCAGGGCTCATCCTGTTCCTTCTCTCTTCTCACCTCTATACCAGACTTTCAAAATCCATACCTGCAGTCCACACCTCCAGAACTCCAGACATATAGTTACCTGCTTACTCAACATTTCTACTTGGATATGGAAAAAGCATTTCAGCTCAGCCTGTCCAGAACAGAATTCCTAGTTTCTTCCTAAACCTGTTCTACCGAAGCTTCTCTCAGTAGAAAGCAACTCCATTCTTCCACTTTATTTACAAGCACTTGGGAGGAATCACCCTCTAACCTCTCTTCACCACACATCCCCTCTACCGTAGACCTAGCTGGTCTACCTTCTCATCACATCCTCTACTACCATCCTGGTGGCCCAGTCTAACATCATCTATTGTTTGAATAACTATAATAGCTTTCCAGTAACTAGTCTCCTGGTTTCTACGATCCTATAATTTGTTTTCTTTTTGTGTGTGTGTGTTAATCCTCACCGAGGGTATTTTCCCAGTTATTTTTTTTAAGTATTTTTAATGATTTCAAAGAAGGGAGAGTGGGAGAGAGAAACATTAATGGTGAGAGAATCATTGATTGGCTGCCTCCTGCATGCCCCACACTGGGGATAGAGCCTGCAACCAGGGCATGTGCCCTGCTCGAGAATTGAACCCTTACCTCCTGGTTCATAGGTAGAAAGTCAACCACTGAACCACGCCAGCTGGGCTCCAGTGATTTTTAGAGAGTGGAAAGGAGGGGGAGAGATAGAGAGAAACATCAATGTGAGAGAGACACATCGAATGGTTGCTACCAGAGCTGGGAATCTAGCCTGTAACTGAGGTATGTGTCCTTGACCAGAATTGAACCCAGGACCTTCAGTCTGTAGGCCAATGCTCTATCTACTGAGCCAAACCAGCTAGGGCCTAGTTTCTTTATATGTACAGTGTACCCACAGCACAGCACCCACAGTGATCTTTTCAGAATATAGATCATGCCAGATCAGCTACATAACTTGCGGAGCTCCTTGTAAAAAATTTATTAAAAATCTCGACAGTTACAGCAGCGCATTGAATTAAGTACAGTCATCCTATGCAACCACACAGGTCACACGCTCATGAGCTGGTGACTGTCTCCTCTGCTCAAAACCTTCCAAACATGCCATACCTCACTCAAAGTCAACCCAATGTCCTTAAAGGGGAAGGCAGCTCTTCCTAGTCTCCATGCCACACCTGTGAGCCTCCTCTTCATGTCCTTCACCCAGCAGCACGGGCCTCCTTACTGCTCCTCACACCCTCCAAGCATATTCCTTCCTAGTGGCTTTTGTACTGGCGACTCCTCCTGCCTGGGAAACTCCCTTAAATGTGGTTCTCTTGGCTCCTGTCTCACCTCCTTCCACTCGATGCGCAAATATTATGTTCCCAATGAAGCCAACCGGGTGCCGTTTAAAACTGTAGCTGCCACCACCTCCCTGCCCCCATTCCGGAGCCCTTCTTACAGCGTCCTTTCCCCTCTCCCAGGCATCACCTCTTAACACACGAGTGAGCACATAACCAGTGGGGTCTGTTCCAGGGGAACGGAAGCTCCATGGCAGCGAGTCTTTCTTTCATTATGGATCAGGAGCTGTGCCTAGCAAATCGGAGGCGCTTGCTGAATATTCCTCGATTCAGTGACCACGGGGAACGGCCATCAGCACTGCTATATGGTGGCGAAGAGTTGGAGGCGATCTGGTCTCCTTCCTCAAGTGCAGAGTGAGCATCTGCAGAGCGTAGGCTGCTGCACAACAGTCACACACAGGGGCCCAGGTCTAGTTAGCAACCTGAATAGCTCTCCAAAGAAATGTGATATCACCGGCCGGCGTGGCTCAGCTATGAGCCAGGAGGTCGCGGTTCAATTCCCCGTCAGGGCACATGCCCGGGTTGTGGGCTCCATCCTCAGTGTGGGGCGTGCAGGAGGCGGCTGATTCTCGCTCATCATTGATGCTTCTCTCTCTCTCCCTCTCCCTTCCTCTCTGAAATCAATAAAAATAGATTAAAAAAAAAAAAAAGAAACCCCTCTCTCAACCACATGTGGACACAGCAAGAAGAGGACCAGGACGAGTCTTCACAGAAACAAAAAGAACACAAGGTGGTAAGGGGAACGATGAGCATTATGTAAATGAAGGTGACAAAGGAATGCTAAACAGCTGTTACAGAGCCGCTGGCCTGGCCTAACACCACCGCCTGCCTCGGCTGAGCAAACACACACAGGGCGGGCAGGGCGGGCGGGGAGGTGACCCAGGGGAGCCGGTGAGTCCGAGTCCTTGGCCCCGACAGGTGGCCAGGGCGCACCGGAACGGGAGGTGGTCGCCTCAACCCCCTGCACCCCGAGA
>NW_006286818.1:1314740-1315243 GCF_000327345.1 Myotis davidii
CCGGACCCGCCGCTCCGGCCGCTGCGCTCGCCCCTTCCTGCTGCGTTTGCACAAACCTCCCTCTGCTGAGTTCGTCTAAGAATGACCCCGAGACAGTGTTAACTTCCTACAAGTTCCGGTTGGTTTTAAGGCCTATCCGAGATCGAGTCTGTAGAACAGCGTGGAGATGGGATTAAATGGCGCTTTTTTAAATTTATGGATTTCAGAGAGGAAGGGAGAGCGAGCGAGAGAGAAACATCAATGATGAGAGGGAATCAGGGATCAGCTGCCTCCTGCAGGCCCCACACTGGGGATCCAGCCCACAACCCAGGCTGTGCCCTGACCTCCTGGTTCATAGGTCCACACTCAACCACTGAGCCACGCTGGCCAGGCTTAAATTTTGTTTTTAATAACTTAAAATTTATAGAAAAATCCTAAGAATACTATAAAAACGCCTGTATACCTAAATATTGTAATTTAGCAATTACACTACTGACATTTAATCACATTTAATTTTCTTTCCC
>NW_006286818.1:1315511-1319836 GCF_000327345.1 Myotis davidii
TCTCTCATCGATGTTTCTAGCTCTCTATCTCTCTCCCTTCCTCTCTGTAAAGAATGAATAGAATATATTAAAAAAAATAAAAAAAGAGTATTTGTAGATACCATGCTTCTTTACCATTAAAGACTTCAGTGTGTATTTCCTAAAAACAAGGATATTGGCTTACATAACCAGGAAATCAGAAATGAGAACATTGTCGCAATGATATCCTTTTCTTGTTGTTGTTAATCCTCACCCGAGGGTGTTTTTCCATTCATTTTTAGAGAGAGTGGAAGAGAGGGAAAGACAGAGAGAAAACCTCAGTGTGAGAGAAACACACCGATTGGTTGCCTCCTGTGTGAGCCCGATCAGCGCCCGGGCCAGGGAGGAGTTTGCAACCAAGGTACGTGCCCCTGAGTGGAATCGAAGCCAGGACCCTTTGGCCCGAAGCCAACACTCTATCCATTGAGCAAGCTAGCCAGGGCCCAATAATATCCTTTATGTAAATTTGGTTTTGACCCTGGCCGAGTAGCTCAGTTGGTTGAACTGTCCTTCCAATGCACCAAGGTTGCAGGTTCCATCCCAGGTCAGGGCTCATACAATAATGCAACCATTGAATGCATAAATAAATGAACAAATCTATGTCTTCCCTCCCACCCTCCTTCCCTCCCTCTATTTCTATAAAAATCAATTGAGAAATTTGTTTTCTGGCCTGGCCGGTGTTTCTCAGTGGTTGAGCATTCACCTATGAACCAGGAAGCCACAGTTCGATTCCTGGTCAGGGTGTGGTGGCAGAATACACAGGAGAATGATGAGCCAGCTCTGAGGAAGGAAAGTTTAACCTTTACTTTGCAGGTCCAGGGGAATTCTGGGTCCACAGCCTGAACTGAACTCGTGGGGAGGCTCTGATCTATACATTTCCTCCTGTGGCGGCCCCTGAGGATCCCCGCAGCTCCACCCACGTCAGCTGTGGTGGGCCTTGGGGTTAGGCTCTGTAGCTCCACCCAGGTCAGTCGGAGTGGGGGAGTAAAACTACAGTTTTAACCAGATGCTGAACTAGGGTACACCCCCCACCCCCACCCCATTTTCCTTTTCAGGTGTGGCTCACTGGATAGAGCATTGGCCTGCAGACCAAAGGGTTAGGTTCAATTCTGATCAAGGGCAGGTACCTCTGTTGTAGGCTCCTCCCTGGCCCTGGCGCTGGTCGACAGGCGTAAGGGGGCAACCCATGGATGTGTTTCTCTCACATCGATGTTTCTCTCTGTCTCTCCCTCTCTCTTCCACTCTCTCTAACATCAATGGGAAAATATCCTCCAGAGAGGATTAAAAAATGTTTTTAAGTGAATGAGGTAACTGCTCTTTTCCCTCAGTTACCACACTGTCCTGCTCTTGTCTCTGTCCCCCAGGTTATACGTCTGCTCTCTCTTTCTAGATCAGTGATGGCGAACCTTTTGAGCTCGGCATGTCAGCATTTTGAAAAACCCTAACTTAACCCTGGTGCCGTGTCACATATAGAAATTTTTTGATATTTGCAACCATAGTAAAACAAAGATATTTTTGATATTTATTTTATATATTTAAATGCCATTTAACAAAGAAAAATCAACCAAAAAAAATGAGTTCGCGTGTCACCTCTGACATGTGTCATAGGTTCGCCATCACTGCTCTAGAGCCACTCCAGCCTCTTCTCCATTCCCCCACTTCCAGGACTGGTCTCCTGGTGGCCCTCTGTCTCTCCCTAGTAAGAGCCTCCAATTGCTTCCCCTGTCCCTGCCAGCTGGCACCCGTGCCACCCACCCACGGGTCCCCTCATGGCGCACCAGCCCCTGGCTGGGGGCTCGCTGCGGAGGGTGAACAGCCCCACAGCTAGGTGTGGGTCTGAGGACTCTGACTCCCGAGTTCCCTCCTCTGGCCCCTGCCTGTCTCCTCAGGAGCTGAGCTCCGGGGCAGGGAGGGGCCTGGGAGCGCCTAGACGCAGAATCTGTCACCTCAGGCCAAAGTGGGGGCCACAGATGGGAAACACGTGCAGCAGAGGCAGCAGCCAACTTAATTAATTTATTTTTTAAACATATTTTTTATTAATTTCAGAGAGGAAGGGAGAGGGAGAGAGAGATAGAAACATCAGTGATGAGAGAGAATCATTGATTGGCTGCCTCCTGCAGGTCCCCTCCTGGGGATGGAGCCCAAACCCGGGCCTGTGCCCTGACCCGGAATCAAACCAGGACCTCCTGGTTCATAGGTCGATGCTCAACCCCTGAGTGACACTGGCTGGGCTTCATTTTTTAAAAAATATTTTTTATTGATTTTCAGAGAGAAAGGGAAAGGAAGAGATAGAGGGAGGTGAGAGCAAAGTATGGATCAGTGCCTCATGTCCACCCCCTGTTGGGGATCAAGCCCGTGACTTGGGCATGTGCCCTGACTGGGACTTTGGGGCACAGGATCCCCAACCAATGGAGCCACTTTATTGTCGGAGCTCAGTGCACTGGGTGGGGGGCGGAATTGTTGTTGGAGGCAATTAAGGAAGTGAAAGGGGAGGAAACTCCATTCTGACAGGAGCAGGGTGAGGAAGAGGACAGGGAGAGCTGGGAAAGGGAGGCCTGGAGACAAGGGGTGGAGCAAAGGGAGGAGGGCGAGGGAGCTAAGGCACCAAGGAGCCAGAGCAGTGATGAGGACGGGGAACAGGCCGGCTTGTCAGAAGCAAAGGCCCAGCCCTGGACTGGAGAGCTGGCCAGCGCTGACCTACTGGTCGAGCCCCCTGTGCCCACTCAGCCTCCTCACTTCCGGGCGCCCAGTGCCAGGGCCACGATGAAGCCCACGACCAGCAGGAACATGGCGACGGACAGCAGCACCGTGATGACCACCATGCCCCCCGTGCGGGCCATCCCCAGCCCAATGGAGGCCCCCTTGCGTCCTGTGGGGGGAAGCCGGGAGGTCTGAGGGCACTCAGCTTGCTGCCTCCTCCAGCCATTCCGCCAGGCGCCCTTTCATCTGCCTGTTCAGCCAGCATCCCACGGCCATCCAAGGGATCCAGACATCCACCCAGTAACCGTCTAGGGAGCAACTCCTGCGTCACTCACGTCACTCACGGAGGCTACAGAAATCAATCGCACCCAGTCCCCCCACAGGGAACCTTCAGTTCAGCCGGAAGATGAGTCAACACAGTGAAAATGTCCAGGGCTGGCCCTGGCTGGGTGGAGCGCTGCCCCAATACGCCAAGGGTGCGGTTTGATCCCCAGTCAGGGCACATCCAAGGAGCAACCACTCAGTGCGTAAATCAGTGGAACAACAGATCAATGCCCCTCTCTCTCTCTCTCTCTCTCTCTCTCTCTCTCTCTCTCTCTCATCAATCAATTAAAAATAAATAAATAAAATAAAATGCCCAGGGCTCGGTGCTAGGATAGAGGGGGGCAAAGGCGCTATGGGAGCCCCAGGGGGCTGGCGGTGCTGGGAAGGGCCAGGGGGGTCTGCGGCTGGAGCTGAGAGGGAGTGGTTACTCACGCGGAAGGGTGGACATGGGGACCTCTCGGCTGGACTCAGTGGCTGTCCCCTTCTGCACCCGGTAGGAGACGCTTTTGGGGGTGAAGGGTTAGGAGAGAAAGGAGAGCGGACCCTCAGGGAGCGTCTGGGACTTGGGAGAAGGGACATCAGCCAGGCCTCCCCATTTGCCTACACGGTGCCCCTCTGGGAGAGGCCTGTTCTTTTTTATTCTTTAAATATATTTTTATTGATTTCAGAGAGGAAGGGAGAGGAAGAGAGAAACATCCATAAGAGAGAATCACTGATTGGCTGGAGAGGCCCGTTCATGAGCCTTTAGCTATGAACCACCTCCCCAGGGTGACCACATCCCACCATGACTGCCACCTGCCAGGACCCGGCACCCCCTCGCTCCCCCAGGACCCAGGCCTGGACCTGGCACCTACTGGTATTTGGTTCCTGGCGCCAGGTTTGTCACCTGGTATGCCCTGAGCCGGGTGACCGTGAAGCCAGCTCCGCTGTCCACCACACTCACCAGCTCCCTTCGCCCACGGCAGGGGGGCACCACAAAGCTGGATGTCACCACTGCGGGGGGAATCGGGGTGAAAGGCCATCAGGCTTCTGGAGACCCCAAGGAGAAGGGGCAGTTGGCAGTGTGGGCCCAGCAGCGGGTTGGTCAAGGGAAGGCGCGCGGGAGCAGGCATGTGGGGGGCGCCAGGGACAGGGGGGCAGACCTGTGCTGTCATTGGCTCTCCGGACCATCAGGGTGGCGTTCCCCCCTGTGAGGTGGCAGGGGGGCAGGGCAACCAGCAGGCTCTCCGCTAGCGCCGGGGACAGGAGGCCGGAGAGGCTTGAGATGTTGAAGACAGCTAGGG
>NW_006286818.1:1319931-1322842 GCF_000327345.1 Myotis davidii
GAACACGGACCTTTGCTGGTCCGACCGCCAGGTGGCAGGCATGGGCTGCAGAAGATGGGTACCCTACAAACCTGCAGATCCAGTGGGCCCAGCCTCACCCCTACCCAGCCTCGGATCCTTCCCGAGGCCGCTCTGCCTCCTGGGCCAGGACAAGGACAGGAGTGTGCACTGGGCTCAGTGGCCGATGGCTTCAATGACCGATGACCAGTCACTGCCATCGCCAGTCCCCACCCCCGACTGACCAGATGAGCCCCTCTTTCTGAGTCTGGAAGGCACGGGGGGGGGCGGGGGGGGCACCACCCCTGTCCAGGCCCAGCCCCCCTCCCCCCAAATGGCAGAGACCTGCAGCCCCCGGGGCCAGGACAACCATCAGGGCCAGCGTCAAGGGCAAGGTCCGGCTGGGTAGCAGGGATGCCATAGCTGGGCCGGGAGCTGGAATGGATGCTGGCGGCTGGGGCTTCCGGAGGCAAGTGATGCCTTGCCCCTGGGGCTGCCGGTTTTGTCCTGGGGCGGGAGGGGCTGGACAGGAATCTTGTCCAACCTGCCCCTTGGGCTTTCCAGCCTGGGGGCGGTGGGGGGCGGCAGACAGGTTTTTCAGGATGGGGAGCGGCCCTCAGGCCCAGAGTAAGCATCTTGGTGGCTTGGTCAGCTGCAGATGGGGTGGTGGTGGTAACTAAGGTGGGGGAAGGGGTGGAAATCCCCCCCTTCTTCTGGGACCCACACCTGGAAGGGCACCCGTGGTTTTGCTGCCTGTGCGTCTGGAGCCCAGCCTGCGGAGGACGGCTCCCCTCACTGTGGGAGGTCTCCGAGGGCAGCGAGCTCTGAGGGTGCCCTGGGCTCAGGAAGAGGGGAGCAACTCCAGGGCTCCTGGCAGGCCTTGGCTGGGCAAGAATAGAGGCTGGTCGTGGGCCCCAGCGCCAAGGGCTCTAATCCTGGCCCGGCCAGCCTGGGTCAGTGGTTGAGCGTCAACCTATGAACCAGGAGGTCACAGTTCCATTCCCGGTCAGACGCAGGCCCAGGTTGCAGGCTGGATCCCCAGTGGGGGGCGTGCAGGAGGCAGCCCATCCATGATTCTCTCTCATCATTGATGTTTCTATCTCCCTCTCCCTCTCACCTCCTCTCTGAAATCAATAAAAGCATATTCTAAAACAGGGGGCTCTAATTCTGAGTGTTCCCTGCGGCCCAGCTCCTGCTGTGGGAGCTTATAGGGAGGTGGTGCTGGAAGTGTAAGGGGAGGGGAGCAGGGGGCGCCAGGGAAGGCTTCGGAGAGACCAGGGAGGCGGGCATGGACCAGTCCCACGGGTGGCGTGGACATGGGCAGCCATGCTCAGCAGCCTTTGTTGAACTGTTTGAGAAGAAAGAAGACAAAGGGACCTGGTAAGAGAAAATGAAGGCGAGTCGCCCCTCTGACTGCACCCGGACCCCTGAGGATGGAGCCCGCAACTCGGGCATGCGCCCTGGCTGGGAATCGAACTGTGACCTTCTGGCTCATAGGTCGATGCTGAGGGGGACAGAATGGTGAGCAGAGGGGAGCATTGGGGACGCAGGGCTGGAGGCTCCAACATTTGTCCTCCCGCGTCCTGGACAGTGGGGGGGCACTAGCTCCCCTTTGTAGATGTGGAAACTGTGGACACTGTCGGGGGGACGGAGACACCCACAGAAGCTGATGTGTCTGTCTATCCTCGCCTGAGGGTATGTTCTTATTGATTTTAGAGAGAGAAAGGGAGGAGAGGAGGAGAAACATCGATGCCAGAGAGAAACATTGAGCAGTTGACTCCCTGACCAGGGATGGAACCTGCAACCGGGGGATGTGTCCTGACTGGGAATCAAACCGGCAACCTTTTGGTCTATGGGACAACACTGCAACCCATGGAGCCAGGGCTTTCTGTATGTCCTTTTGCTGCATGAACCCTTCTGTCTCTCCCAGTCCCAGCGCAGTCAGGGTCCTGGCAGGAAAGCGAAGGACAGTGGGCTGTGCCCTTACTCTTGTGGCAGGGAGGGGTGGGGCACAGCCTGGGGTGCAAACAAGGGTGACAGTGAAGAGTGGGTCGGGGGACCTCAGACCAGTGCTCCTCCAAATTTAATGTGCATCTGCTCCAGGCATTTAAAAAATATATATATTTTTGTTGATTTCAGAGAGGATGGGAGAGGGAGGGAGAGAGAAACACCAGTGATGAGAGAGAATCATTGATCGGCTGCCTCTTACACACCCCACATTGGGGATGGAGCCCGCAACCCGGGCATGTGCTCTGGCTGGGAATCGAACCATGACCTTCTGGCTCACTCCTGAAGAATGGAATTGTTTTTCTCACACCTTGGCCTCTGTCCTCTTTTAGATCAGGTTCTACCATCGTTGTACAAACGGAAGGAGGATCTTTCTACCCTGAGCAGAGCTTCAGAGGGAGGAAACCGACTAGTTCTCAACCTGTGGGTCGCAACCTCTTTGGCTAGGCCTCTTGTTAAAATGCAGGTTCTGGTTCAGTGGGTCCGAGGTGAGGCCTGAAGTCCTGCATTTCTAATGAGCGTCCAGGTGACACTGGTGATGCCAGTCTGAGCGGCTCCCACTCGGAGTTGCTAGACTCTCTGTTGGCTTATGTCCCGGCAACTGAACTAGAAGGCGGGACTCCGGGGGAAGGGGACCTTCCTGGGGCTCTTCAAATCAGGGGTGTCCCTGAGCCAGGAGGACGCCTACTCTAAGGCTTGGGAAGTGTCTGTCTCCATCAGTCACAAACCAGGGAGCAGAAAGGGCAAGAAGTTGGGTTTATTGCAGGGTGGGTTGTGTTGGGCCCACTCCAAAGCCCCAGCCTCATCTGAAACTATGAGTGGGACAGAGTGGGGTAGGGGAGGCCAGAGCTTGGACCAGCATTTAAAGGGATAAGAGGGCCCTGTAGCTTTAAACCCGCCCTTTTAT
>NW_006286818.1:1322906-1327976 GCF_000327345.1 Myotis davidii
GTTCCTGGAGGAGCTGAGAGTTGTGTCTTCTCTCTGCCCTGCCAAGCTGCTCACTGGTGGCTCTGGAGGCTGTGCTTTGTGGTCTCCATGGAAACCATTAGTTGCTAAGCAACAGGAGCATCATCTGTGCTGAGCTCTCACATCTAATTACCCATCACAGCAGAGGGAGGGTTTGGGGAGCTGAGAGGAGGGGAGGCCAAGCTCCGGAGTGAGAGGATAACTCTCTTAGCCTCTTAGCTGGGCAGACTCCTTGGCTACACGGAGGCCCCTGGAAGCCACAGCCCCCGCCTCTCCGGAGAATTTTCTCTGGGCGTGGAGTCAGCAACTAGAAGCACAAGTGCTGGTGTCTCACGCCCGGACCCACGCTCTCTGGGCTGACGCCCTGCGCTGGGTTCTCAACCCTAAACTCCCTCCAGGTCCCTCCCCTGCCTCTCTCCTTCTAAGTTCCATATTCAAGTTAACAATATGTATTGAGTATCCGATATGTCCCTGGCCTGTGCGAGGCACCAGGGATGGGCAGGTCAGAGAAGTTCTGCCCCCGGGGAGCTCCCATCTCCCTCTGCTGCCTGGACTGGCTTCCTCCCAGCGCAGACGCGCTCTTTCTGAAGGACAGCACTTTTTTTTTCTTGACCCTGGTCGTTTTGCGGCTGTAAGACCTCAGCTGAGAGCCCAGGTCTGTGGGCTGCTCTGCGGTTTTCTCCCCCTAAAGCCACCCTCTGCCCCCAGGACCTTAGCAAAGTGGGCCCATGGGCCCCGGGCTGGTCAGCCTCTCCGAGGGGCCCCTTGCTGATGAGTAGTGCCATGGGCTTTAGGTAAGTCACTCTGAGCCTCCATTTTCTCACCGCAAATGGGAAGACTCATTCCTCTCCATTCCTCTAGCAACATATGACAGGTGTAAAACGTAAAGGTGCAGGCCCTGGCTGGTTGCTCAGTGGTTAGAGTGCCAGCCTGCAGACCAGACTAAAGGGTCATGGGTTTGATTCCCATTCAAGGGCATGTACCTCGGTTTCCGGTTTGATCCCCAGGCCTGGTCAGGGCACAGGCCTGACCTATCTCCCTTCCACTCTCTCTAAAAGTCAATCTCTCTCATGTCGATGTGTCTCTCTCTCTTTCTCCCTCGCCCTCCTATCTCCCTTCCACTCTCTCTAAAAGTCAATAGGAAAAAATATCCTTGGGTGAGGGTTAACACGCACACGCACACGCACACGCACAGGTGCAGGAGAAGTGCAGGAGATCATTGCCCTGATCTGTGGGACGCACTGGGAGAGGCCCTGGGCTGAGCCTGGAGGTGAGACGCAGTGCTCACCAGAAGTTGGTCCCATGGGACATGGCAAGGCCTCTGCCCTAGAGACCTGAGGCTGGAAGAGGCCCTGAGAATGATAAATCTCCGTCACTCGGTTGGAAAAGACACGTCTGCTTCCAGCTTCACAGCTTTGGCCAAATTACCCACGTAGCTAGCCTGAGCGGCAGTTTCCTCATCTGTGGGAAGGGTAGACAGTCTGTCTTGCCTGGATACTGCATCTGTCAGTTAATTTATGAGAGTGTCTAGCACAGGATCTGGTTCAATAAATATTAATTTGAATAATTAATCTTCTCTTTTCCTTTTTATTAACCCGTCGTGCAGGTAAGACACAGAGGCAACTCATTATTTTCCCAAAGTTATAGAGTGAGTAGGGAAGGAGATGGCATAGAAGTTAGAATCCGCGTGGCTCAATGACTGAGCGTCGACCTATGAACCAGGAGGTCAGGATTCAATTCCCGGTCAGGCCACAGTGCAGGGTGTGTAGGAGGCAGCCCATCAGTGATTCTCATCATTTATGTTTCTATTTCTCTCTCCCTCTCCCTTGCTCTCTGAAATCAATAAAAATATATTTTTTGGGGAAGAAAAGAAATTAGAATTTGTGTCCCCAGCTGTGTCACTGGTACAGAGGGAGGTGGGTGGGTAGAAAAGGCAGTGGGTTTGGAGGGGTGCCAGGGTTGGGACGTGTGGTTCCCTGTACAGCAAGCGCACCGCGGGTCTAAGCGCTCAGGAAACATCTTGCTCAGTGAGCGTCTGCTGAACAGTAACTCTGTGGTGGGGCTGCCGGTGGTAAGGTTCAGAGATGATAAGACACCATTGCTGCTTTCAAGTTGCTGAGTCTTAAAAAGTGAACCAGAGTTAGCCCGGTTGAAATATGGAAGGAGAGAGTCTGAAAAGGGGGAGCAGCCCTGGTCGGGTGGCTCAGTTGGTTAGAAGGTCATCCTGATGCACCAAGGTTACAGGTTTGATCCCCAGTCAGGGCACATACAAGAAGCAACCAATAAATGCTTGAATGAGTGGAACAACAAACCGATGATTCTCTCTCTCTCTCTCCTCTCTCAATACCCTGGGGACACGCCCTGGCTGGTTTGGCTCAGTGGATAGAGTGTTGGCCTGTGGACTGAAAGGTCCTGGGTTTGATTCCTGTCAGGGGCACAGGCCTGGATTGTGGGCTCAGTCCCGAATGGGGGCATGCAGGAGGCAGCTGATCCATGATTCTCTCTCATCGTTGATGTTTCTATTTCTCTCTCCCTCACCCTTCCTCTCTGAAATCAATAAAAATACATTTTAAAAACTACCCTGGGGCCCTGATCGGTTTGGCTCAGTGGATAGAGCGTCGGCCTGCAGACTGAAGGGTCCCAGGTTTGCTTCCGGTCAAGGGCATGTACCTTGGTTGCAGGCACATCCCCAGCAGGGGTGTGCAGGAGGTGGCTGTTCGATTTTTCTCTTTCATTGATGTATCTAACTCTCTATCCATCTCCCTTCCTCTCTATAAAAACAAACAAAAAAAAACCCCACCCCAAAACCTACCCTGGGGATGGAACCTAGAGGGACCAGCATAAGATTTAGAAATGTAAATTATGTTGACACCTTCTGGAACTGTGAACTGTACATCTTGGTTAAAAAGAAGTATTCAAAGATGGGCATGGTGAGCCCGGCTGGCTTAGCTGAGTGCTTGAGCATGGACCTATGTATGAATCAGGAGGTCACAGTTCAATTTCCAGTGTGGGTCATGCAGGAGGCAGCTGATCAATGATTCTCTCTCATCATGGTGTTTCTATCTCTCTCCTCCTCCCTTCCTCTCTGAAATCAATAATAATAAAAAATACTCCTATATAATAAAAGCCTAATATGCTAAGTGTCCAACTGTTCATTTGACTGTTTGATCAGTCGCTATGATGCACACTGACCACCAGGGGGCAGACGCTCCAACCAGTAGGTTAGCCTGCTGCTGGGGTCCAGCTGATAGGGACTGTGCGAGAAGGGCCGGGCACACCCTGGAGCCCTCCCATCGTCCCTCCCCGGCCTCTAAAATACCTCTTCTAATTAATTTCCTTTCAATGTGTACAAAGCCGTTAGCTGGCCTCTGGTAATGATAATAAAAAATGGGCCTGGAGAGAGCTCAGCCACTGGCAGGGTCGCTGGTGGCTTTGCAGGCTGTGCTGAGGAGCTTGGTTTTTACCCTGAAAAACAGAAAACAAAACAAAACAGAAAGCTTTTAAGGCGTTTTAATTGTGTGAAGATCCTATGGGAGCTGGAGAGAGTGGAAGGGCAGCAAGGAATGGATTGGCACACGGTACCAGGGCTGGTCTGTGGCCAGGAGCACACAGCCGGGGTCACGGCGAGGTCACAAAAAGCACTGCGTCTTGCTCCTGGCTCTCGCTTGGATGCCTCCCTCTGGAAGACCTGGGAGCACCTCTCTGGGGAGGACCACATGGCACGGGGTGGAGGTCTCGCCCGGGAGGAGCCACGTGCATGGGCCAGCTCAGAGCGTATCTTCAGGCCCTGAGAGCCTTCCAGGCTGTGGTCCGGGTGGTCAGCGTTGCTGCAACCCCCTGAGACGCCGAGCCAGGAGCACCCAGCCGCGCCTCTTCCGGATTCCTGACGCCCAGAACAGGGTCTGTTTTATAAACCGCCACATTTGGGGCTGAGTTGTTAACATCCTCTGGACATTCTCATGATTGAATATGTGAGTCTGGGGCAGAGAGAGGTGTGGGATAAAGAGAGGAAAGGTGAGCCCGGCCGGCATGGCTCAGTGGTTGAGTGTTGACCTATGAACCAGGAGGCCACGGGTTCGATTTCTGGTCCGGGGTTGTGGGTTCCAGTCCCGATGTGGGGCGTGCAGGAGGCAGCCGATCAATGACTCTGTCATCATTGATGTTTCTCTCTCTTGCCCTCTCCTTTCCTTTCTGAAATCAATAAAGTTGTGTTGTTTTTTTTTTTTTAAGAGAGAGAGGAAAGGCGAGCCATGGCTGAAACCCTGAGTGTGGACGAGTCCTGGCAGAGAGCAGGAGAGAAGGAGACACCAGGACAGGGGCCTGAGAGACAGTGTCTGAGGGACGGAGGGAGGGAGGGGAGCTGATGAAGGAGGATGAGAAGGAGGAGGAAAACGGAGGGAGTGGATGGAGTTTCCCAAAGGAAGTGTCACGTGACGAGAAGTAAGGCCTAAGCACTGTCCCCTGGGCTGAGCATCTCGAGGGTCATGCAGCGCCTTCGGGGCAGCTTCCTGCAGGGGAGGAAGGCGAGGCCGGGTGCCTGTGAGGATGCCCCTGGAGACCCCTGCGGCTTTCAGGGAGCTTGGGCAGGAAGCGAAGGAGATGCCTGGAGGGAAACGGGGTCCAGAAAAGGCTCCTCCACTCTGTTTTCAAAGTCAAAGATGCCGGGGAGAGGGGTGTGTAGTGATGGAGAGGCTTTGGGAGGAGGAAGAAAATGGGGTTCAGATCAGAGGTGGCGGCATTCGCCCGTGCCTTAAGAACCACACCCACTTTAAATTACACAGAGTGGCCAGATTATGACCACCTGGCGTTTGTAGGCACATTAGCCGTACACTGCATCGTATGGGATATGGAAGCCGAAGGCCTGTTTGAACACCTTTGCTGTCTGCAGTTACCAAGAGAAAACGTCTCCAATTCGCACAGGAACACAAGGATTGGGCAGTGGAACATTGGAAAAAAGTCACGTGGTCCGATGAATACGTTTCCAGTTGCATCATGCAGATGGCAGAGTGAGAATTTGGCAGAAACAGCATGACAGCATGCACCCCACATGAA
>NW_006286818.1:1328252-1336284 GCF_000327345.1 Myotis davidii
GGGCCTTCCTCGGGGCTCAGATCCATTCCCACCTTCAGACCTCAAACCTTCATCCTTCTTTCTCACAATTCCTACAACATACCATCCCTTATTTCATTACATATCCTGCTGTCCTTGGGTTTAATGAGCCAGAAGGTTATGGTTTTATTTTTTAAAAAAAAAATAGTGTGTGTGTATTTTTATTTCAGAGAGGAAGGAAGAGGGGGAGAGAGAGAGAAAGAGAGAGAGAGACAGAAATATCAATGATGAGAGAGAGTCATTGGTCTGCTGCCTCTACACGCCCCTCACTGGGGACTGAGCCCAAAACCTGGGTATGTGCCCTGACCAGGAATCACCAGGAATCAAACCGTGACCTACTGGCTCCTAGGTCGATGCTCAACCACCGGGCCACGCCGGCCGGGCAGGAACAACACTTTCTAGCAGAGAAAAAGGGGGGCAATGATGCAGAGAAAGGTCACACTTTCTCGGGGGAGAGGGGTGAGGAAGGCTGGGGTGCAGGAGTAAGTGAATGGAGCTCCCCCTGGATGGCCTTTGCCTCTCTGGGACCAGAAACTCCAGGGGGAGAAAGTTTGGGGCTTGAAAATGGGTGAGAAGAGTTTGGAATCACCGTGGTCGGAGAGGAAGATTCAGCTCCCAAGAGCCTGAATATCGCTGGTCCTCAGGGCCCTACTGCATTGGTCAGGGTTCTCCAGAGAGCTAGGACCAACAGGATGTGTATTTATAGAGATTTATTTTAAGGAATTGGCTCCTGCACTCGTGGCCGCTTGGCAAATCCGAAATCTGATGGGGGAGGCTAGCAGGCTGGAGACCCAGGGAAGAGTTGATGTTGCAGTCTTAAGTTCAATGGCAGGATTCCTTTTTCCTTGGAAAATAGCCATGTTTAGAGCATCGGCCTGTGGACTCAAGGGTCGAGTGTTCAATTCCAGTCCAGGGCGCATAGCTTGGCTGTGGGCTCGATCCCTGACCCCGGTCAGGGTGTGTGTGAGGGGCAACCCATTGATGTGTTTCTCTCACATCGATGTTTCTCTGTCTCTCTCCCTCCTTTTCACTCGCTCTAAAAAGCAACGGAAAAAATATCCTCAGGTGACAGAGTTGCAGCTCACGTCCAAAAGCTGCTGGAAGGAAGCTTCTTTGTCTGTCCTATTGGGGTCTTCAGCTGATTGGACGAGACCCACCCACAGTATGGGGCAATCTGCTTTACTCAAAGTCCACTGACGTAAGGTGAACCTCACCCAAAACACACCTTCCAGATACACCCAGGATGTTTGACCGAGTACCTTGGCACCGTGGCCTGTCAGGTGACACGTAAGATTAACTGACCTTGCTATTTGGGAGTTTTTTCTAATTACTCAACAGTTTGGATAGAGAAATTATAATTTTGTCAGGTTGTATTGACTCAGAGTTAGGGTTTTCAAGGTTTGGAAGTTGAGGGATTGGCGAGAGTGGATGGAAATGCGCTTGAGGCTCGTTATGAAGAGGAGTGACAGCGGTGATGGGGGACCACTAGGGGTGCTCAGTGACGTCAGGTGGGGTAGAGGTGAGACCTGGAAGAGCAGGGGCCTGTGGATGCCAGGACGGGGAGCGGTGGTGTCGACGCGGCTGCCGAGGAGAGAGCCAGGGTGCCATTGCAGCGGGCGATCCGCAGAAGGGCAGACGGGGCAGCCCCTGGTGACTTGTTGTTGCTGATCCTCACCCGAGGATATTTCCCATTGAGTTTTAGAGAGGTGGAGGAGAGACGGAAAGACAGAGAGAACATCGATGTGAGAGGAACACATTGATTGATTGGTTGCCTCCTGCACGAGCCCCAACCAGGGCCCTTTGATCCGCAGGCCGATGCTCTATCTACTGAGCAAAACCGGCTAGGGCATTTTTTGTTGTTGTTTTTGTTTTTTTAAAAAATTAATTATTTTTTATTCTTCGTTTCACTCATGTGGTGCATCACCTTGATTGATTGTGGATATCAAAGCAGGAGTAAATCCTATTTGGCCACAGTGTATGATCTTTAATTATATGCTAACGTTGGTTTGCTGATGTTTTGTTGAGGATTTTTGCATCTCTCTTTATGAGGGATATTGGCTTATAGTTTTTTGTTTGCTTTTGTTTTTTAAATCCTCACCCAAGGATATGTTTCTTTTTTGTTTCTTTTGTTGTTGTTAATCCTCACCTGAGGATATTTTTCCATTGATTTTTAGAGAGTGGAAGGGAGGCAGAGAAACACAGAGAAACATCAATGTGAGAGAGACACATTGATTGGTTGCCTTCACATGTGCCCCGACTAGGGCTGGGGATCCAGCCTGCAAGTGAGGTCCGTGCCCTTGACTGGAATTGAACCTGGGACCCTTCAGTCCGAGGGCTGACGCTCTAACCACTGAGCACTCGGCCAGGACCAGCCCTGGTGTCTTGAAGGACTGGGCAGGTGACAGTGGGGCCGCTGGAGAGAGGCAGCAGCCGGGCTCTGTCAGGGCCCTGCGGCCCCGGGGATAGCCTTGCAGAAGGGGCACCTTTGAGTCATGCCCTCTCGCTTTTCCTAGAGAAGCCAGAAATCGGAATTTTTAGGTAAAATGTTCTTATTTTCAAATTCAAATGGATATACATGATAAAAATGCAGCTTGTGAGCCAAACAACATCTACCCCCAAGGCCAGCTTTGACACTGGGGCCTCAGGCTGTGCCGTCTGGACAGGATGTTGGGCGCTGTTGTTTTTTCTGCCAGATGAGCAAAGAGGAAGGATATTTGAGGTTAAGAAGCAGCCTGGGGTCAGCGCAGCGGGGCACAGCCCTGGGAAGGAGGGATTGCACTGGGAGGAGTGGGGTGTGGATGTGAAGGAGCAATTACCCTGCAAAGACCTGGCCCATCGTGTTTCCCATAGAGAGAGGAGCCTATGACGGGGTTAAGCAGGGGAGGGGCCTAATTCAGTTTGGTTGTAGAAAGATTGTGGTAAGAGAGGTAGGGCCTGGGTTGTGTGATAATTAAGGCTCTTAATACCTGGAGGAGAGCTAATCCATACAAGAAGTAATGATGGCCGGAATTAGCATGAATTATTTTATTCAATCAATGTTTATTAAATGCCTTTCCACTAATTACTACTAAGTGCTGGGTATTCAGAGGTGAATGAAATGCTCTCCCTGAAACTATGGTCCAGTGGGAGGTACTGAAGAATCCACTGCTACCCTGCGCCAGGTTTTTAGTAGAATTAGTAACAGCTGTAGTTTATGGAGTGCTAACCCCATGCCAGGCACTGTGCTAAGTCCTCCATGTATTTTCTTGATTAATCCTCAGAACAACTCTGTAGGGTGGGTACTGTCATTGATAAAATGCGGAATTTAGGCTAGAGAAGTTAAAGGACTTGTCAAAGAGGCTCCTCACCAAAGGGGCCACTTACCTGAGCTTGGGGAGTCCCGAGGGCTTCCTGGAAGAAGTGGTAAGTGAAGACCTGACAGTCGAGTAGCAGTTAGCAGGGTGAAGGCAGAAGAAGGGGTGGAGACTGTTCTAGGCTGAGAGAACTGCAAAGGCTCAAGGTTAGAAAATGGACACATTGAGGGCGTAGAGAAGTATTGGGGGAAGTCACTGGAGAAGTTGGGACCAGATGAAGTGTGGGGCGCGGGTACAGTGTTTTGGCCAGGTTCAAGCCTCGGACTAATGAAAGGACAGGGTCCTCTCATTGTCACGTGCAAGTCCTAGCTGGAGGGCAGGGCCCTCCCAGCACAATCATAGCCAACAGCTGTGGTTGTAAGCTTGAACCTATGGTCCGAACACGTGGCCCCACGTGCCTTGTGCTAGAGTTTGTGTGCATATAGTTGAGTGGGGATGAGACTCATGAGAATGCTGTAAACAACGTGATCACGCCCCTACTTTGCCTCGTGGCATCTGCTATAAAATAAAGACACTGCTTGTGGGCGCTGTCGTTGTCTCCTCATCAGGGAGGCAGTGTCCCACCGAGGCCCAGTTATTATTCTCTTGTCTGTCTTTTCTCAATCCTTTCACACACACCCTGCCCCCCCACAGGATCACCCTCGGCTGTGCTCGCGAGGCACAATGAAGAACTTTGTAAGCCCCTTGAAGGATTCTAATTTGTTTATTAATCCTCACCCAAGGATATTTTTCCACTGATTTTTAAAGAGTGGAAGACAGAGAGAAACATCGATGTGAGAGAAACACATCCATTGGTTGCCTCCTACATGAGTTCTGATCAGGGCTGTGGCCAGAGAGGGGCCTGCAACCGAGGTGCATGCCTTTGACTGGAACTGAACCGGGACCCTTTGATCTGCAGGCAAACGCTCTATCCACTGAGCCATACCGGCCAGGCAAGGATTCTAACTTTTATCCTGAGGATAAAAGAAAGCTCTTTAAGAGTTTTAAACAGGAGAGTGTGATGATCAAATTTGTGTCTAATAAAGATGATTTTTGCTGCAATGTGTTGGATGGACAGCTGAGAGACATTTTTAAAAAATATTTTTTCTAAAATTGATTTTAGAGAGAGGAAGGGAGAGGGATAGATAGAAACACTGGTGAATGGGCTGCACGCCCCCTACTGGATCGAGCCCGCAACCCGGGCATGAGCCCTGACCAGGAATCGAACCAGTGACCTCTTGGTCCATGGGTTGCCACTCAACCGCTGGGTTGTTGTTTTCTTATTTTAAAATATATTTTTATTGATTTCAGAGAGGAAGAGATAGAAACATCAGTGAGAGAATCATTGATCGCTGCCTCCGTGCCGAACCACGGAGCCACACCTGCGGGGTCTGACATGCTGCTGCGATGAGATTCTAGGCAAAGATGAGCACAGGGGAGACTCTGGGCGGTGGTTGCGGGCGGCTGTGGAGGGTGGAGCGGAGTTAAGGATGTCTGGGGGCCTGGCTTGAGCCGCCCTTCACTGGCTGAAGCCGCAGGGGGGTGGGGAGCAGAGGGGCCGAAGGAGGAAATCTCTGAGTGGAACAGTGTGGAGTTGGTGCCTGGAGGACACTGAGGGGAGGTGTGGTCTGAGGCTCAGAAGGTGTGAGGGCTGCAGCATGCCAGGGGCAAGACAGGCCCGGACAGAGCGCCGCAGAGGAGGAGCCCAAAGTGGGGCCGAGAAACTTCCCTAAAAGGAAAGAGGAGCCTGGCCAGCGTGGCTCAGGGGCTGAGCGTTGACCTATGAACCAGGAGGTCACATTTTTTAAAAATTTTGTTTTATTTCTTAAAGTGTTACAAAGAGTATTACACATGTCTTCCTTTCCCCTCCTTGACATCCCCCCGTCCTCCCCTATCCCCCAGTGTCCCGTGTCCATTGATTATACTTAAATGCATGCATACAAGTCCTTCGGTTGATCTCTTACCTCTCCCCCCAACCCTCCCCAGGCTTCCCACTGAAGTTTGACAGTCTGTTCAATGCTGCTCTGCCTCTGTATCTATTTTTGTTCATCAGTTTATAATCCACAAATAAGTCTTTATTATCCACAAATAAGTGAGATCATATGGTATGTTTCTCAGCTTCCCAGGGGCCGTTCCAGCCTCACAGGGGCTGTCTCAGCCTCACAGAGGCCGTCCCAACCTCACAGGGGCTGTCTCGACCTCACCAGGGCTGTCACCCTGGGAAGGGCGCCTGGCCTTGGGGGTCTGCCCCAGCGGCCGTGAGTCTGTGGGTTCTTGACTTGGGGCAGGAAAGCTCCACCACACGTCCAGGTGAGTGTTAGAGGATGTTCGTTCAAGCTGGGACAGTGAGACCAGGAGGGCTGGGCAGTGGGCCAGGTGGGCTGCTTCGGCTCACTGAGAAGTCAGGGAAAGGGGGCTTGGGGCAGGCTCAGGGGGTTGCCTGGGACCAGCTGCTGCGCCCACTGCTGCCCTGGTGGCAAGCCTCGCGGGGTCCCTAGTCTAGGAGATGCCTGTGGGGGGAGAAGGGAGGGAGGTGTGGGGTGCTCTGGGAGGGAGTGCTGGAACTAGACCTTGCTTTCGAGGGATTTTTAAAGGTGGGTGTTTAGGGGAGGTCTTAGGGGAGGTGCAATAGAATCTTCATCAGCTTTATGCAGATGTACCAAAATGAGGTTTATTCTCTTAACTTCATCTGTCCCCGGGTGTAGCTGGCAAATGGCACTAGCTGGATTTCTGCTGTCTCTCCCTGAATAGGGCAATTAAAGCTCTTTACCCTCTGCCTGGGAGGAGAAGTGAAAACCATTTACTCTTTTTAAAAAATATTTTCAGAGAGGAAGGGAGAGGGACAGAGAGAGAAAGAAACATCAATGATGAGAGAGAATCACTGATCGGCTGCTTCCTGCACGCCCCTTTGACCGGAAGCCAACCTGGGACCCTTCAGTCCACAGGCTGAAGCTCTATCCACTGAGCCACACCAGCCAGGGCCAAACCAATTACTCCTAAGTGTGCCTGGTTTAGAGAAGAGGTTTTCTAGATGGTTGCCAACTGCTGTCTATTTGCCTGTCTCCCTGTCCCACCTGTCCTGGCTGATTGGCCTGTCCCTGTAGGAGCTCTATCCCCTCTAACTTCTATGGCCATGGGGCAGGGACCCAGAACCTCTGGAGTCCAGTGGACAAGGGACCCAATAGAACTGTGACCTTTAGCCTTGGGGTCCAGCCATTTCTGACCCCCGCCCCCAGGACTTCCAGGTTAGGAGGGGTTCTAGCCAGTTAGTTCCTGGGGAGAACAGGTCTCTACCAGGAGCGGGGGCAGGGCAGGTTATGATGGGCCAGGGCCAGACCCTTCAGAGCCCTCCCTCAAACTCAGGGGCAAGGGGGGGTGGTCTTGGCACAACTAGTCAAGACCACGCATGCCCTTGAACCCTGCCTTCTCCTTTCTCCCAGGCCCTGTTTGATCTGCACATCAGAGGCAGTGCCCTTTACAGAGCTGCTGTTCGTATGGAAGCCCAAGGCGGGGTGGGGGAGCCACTGGGCTCACGGGCTCAGCGAGTGCTGCCCGCAGGGCTCCCACAGGCCTGGGGACTTGTCCCTTCAGCTCAGCCAGAAATGCCCAGGGTCTGCGCCTCCCACACCAGGATCCTCCCCACCCCAGCCCTGAGCCCTGAGCTGCCCCTGCTTCCTACTGAGCCCAGTCTCACTGTCTGCTGGCATATTTGCCTTGAGGCCCTGGATTATCTCTGGGAGTGGAGTGAGAGCCTTGAGCTGGCCCATCGCCAGCAGCTCACGTCCCCCGCCCCCCCTCCCCCCTGCAGGGCGCAGAGGCAGCAGGGGTGGGGCACGCTGTCCAGGAGGCAGGGCCAGGAGGGGACGGCTGGAGCAGGTGAGCCAGGGCCACACCCCAGCTCTGCTGCCCCTGTCCAGCCTGGGACCTTGATCTCAGTTTCCTGTCTGTTCGTGGAGGTGGTAAACCTACCTCAGGGCTGTGGTGAGGACAGAATGAAACCAGGCAGGAAGGGCCCAGTGCAGCGCTTGGCACATAGTAGGTGCTTAAAACAAGTTCCCTCCCCCTCCTCGCTTTGAGTTTCTGATGAAGAAGTAGAAGGAGAGGCAGAGGGTTGATGCGGAGAGTGCTCCCAGGG
The DNA here is from genome assembly GCF_000327345.1 of Myotis davidii. Taxonomy (NCBI): domain Eukaryota; kingdom Metazoa; phylum Chordata; class Mammalia; order Chiroptera; family Vespertilionidae; genus Myotis; species Myotis davidii. Next base: position 1,335,738 of record NW_006286818.1, read on the forward strand.
CCATGAGGCATGTTGGGGGTGGGGTGCAGATCTGCTCTCACCCAGGAGAGGAGGGAGGAGGTTCCAGAGGCTGCAGCCCTCCTGGTCTGGCCTTGGGGGCCTCTGGAAAAGCTATTCCTAGAGGGTAGAAGGGGGTCTGGTGGGAGGGCCTGGTGGGGAGGGCCTGGTGTGGGGGCACTGCTTCTGGGTCTTGCACACCCCCTTCCCCTTTTCCCTAGCTCATAATCCGATTTCTAGTTCTCCTCCCTCCTCTGGACCCATCACCATGGCAACAGTTTTCTCAGTTGCACTTCATCAGTTTCTCCTGCAAATCTTTTTTTCCGCATCCCCCCCCCAACTCTCTCCTGCACCCGCACATACTCCCTGCGCTCAGCTTTCTACTCATCTCTCGGCATCTCTTTCTTGCTTCCCATTTGTCCCTGCACTTACGTTCAAACCTCTCTGCAGCTTTCCTCCTGTCCTCTCTTTTCTTAAAAAAAAAAAAAAAAAAAAAACCACCAAAAAAATCAATTTTAAAAAAATAAAAAAATATCCTGGTAGTTATGTT
>NW_006286818.1:1337895-1344947 GCF_000327345.1 Myotis davidii
GTAAAAAAAAAAAATTCCCCGCCTGCCAGCATGACTCAGTGGTAGAGTCAGGAGGTTACGGTTCGATTCCTGGTCAGGGCACATACCCAGGTTGTGGGCTCCATCCCCAGTGGGGGACATGCAGGAGGCAGCTGATCAGTGTTTCTCTCTCATCGATGTTTCTGGCTCTATCCCTCTCCCCCCCTCTCTGTGAAAAATCAATAAAATATATTTTTAAAAAAGAACACATACTCCATCTTTTTAATATATTTATTTTAGAGAGAGAGGAAGGGAGAAAGAGAGAAACATCAATGATGAGAGAGAATCATTGATTGGCTGCCTCCTGCCCGCCCCCTACCGGGGATCAAGCCCACAACCCAGGCATGTGCCCTTGATCAGAAAAGAACCCGTCAGGGACCCGTCAGTCCGCAGGCCGATGCTCTATTTACTGAGCCACACCAGCCAGGGCCTAGCTCTCCCTTTTCAAGTCCACAATGAGTGGGCACCACTGGAAGGTGGACTTCCGCCTAAGGGAAGGGAAAACAGGTGATCGTAAATGGCGGGGCTGCCTGGGGGGCAGCTGCTGCCCCATGACCAGAGGCCTCAGATGTGGGTACACCGCACTGGGATGTTGGCAGCACGTGGAGCATCAGAAAGGATTTGGACTAGGCCAGTGGTTGGCAAACTGCGGCTCACGAGCCACATGCGGCTCTTTGGCCCCTTGAGTGTAGCTCTTCCACAAAATAGCGACTTCTGCGCATGGGCCACGAAGTTTCAATCACACTGTACCCGCAGGTGGTATTTTGTGGAAGAGCCACACTCAAGGGGCCAAAGAGCCGCATGTGGCTCGCCAGCTGAGTTTGCCGACCACTGGACTAGGCCGTTGGTCTCTGAGACCCTTTCCCACCAAAACCTGAGATTCCTCCTGCTCTTGCTCCCTCCGTGCCTTCACCAAGCCTGCTGTGCTCCCCAAAACGGAGGTCAGTCTCTTTGTCCTCCACCAGGGCTCTCTGAGGACGCAGCCTGCACTGGTCGTGTGAAGCCCACATCCTTTAATCATTTATCATCTCTTACTGGTCTTCAGTGGTCCCCACCCATGAGCGCCTTCAGGGCAGGCACCCGTGTGATGTTACAGGATAAAAACTTACTGGGCAGGGGCTGTTCCAGGCCTCCCTCTGCCCCGCCTCCTCTCACCCCCAGATAATTTTATCCTTCACCTGTTGTTGGAAATCTGGTCTCGGCGACTCAGTGCCAGGGCTCCCGCAATGAGCACTGGGGGAACAGAAGGGGAGAGCCGGGCCGCTAAGGCGGCTGTCCTGTGTGTTAGGAAGCGTCTGGGTAGTGAGTGAAGGAAAAGGAAAATGATGAGCCAGTTACAGAGCGAGGGGGTGACTGCGCAGGGAGAGGGCAAGGCTCTGCGGGTGACAGGACAGAGGCGAGCGGCTGGCGGGGGCCGGCAGGGTACCCCCAGTGCCCAAGGTGTAGCAGATGGGAGAGGGAAGGGGAATCGGAAGGAGCGGTGCTGGAGGTTACAGTTGGATGGCCTTCAAGGGATACCAGCGAAAATTGGGATTCCTTCTTGAAATTATTTCGATACCTGGTATTCGGGTTGTGGGGCCCAGAATATTTCCAGGTTACAGGTCCTGTGAGTGGTGGCGGCCTCACCCAAGGGCTGTTTCCATTGTTTTTCAGAGAGAGAGGTTGGTTGCCTCCTGCACTTGTCCTGAGGGACCCACAACCCCTCGGTGTGTGGGCTGGTGCTCTAACCACTGAGCACTGGCCAGGGCCGTGTCCTGTAGTTTTCACAGAATACGTCGTGGTGCCAGGGTGTGGGTGCCCCATTAAGCAGCACCCCAGTCTCTGGGGGTGGAGCAGATGCGGCCGAGGCGGTGGGATCCTGCAAAAAAGACCCAAACACTGAGCTTTCCTCCTTACCTCAGGGTTCTACCTCTGAGGACCAGTTGGTCATCGGGGAACCTCAAGTTTAAATACCCTGAGAGCAGAACCGGTTACAGGTCTGAGCAGACGGAGACAAGGCGGCCCAGGGAAGCTCCTCAGCTGCTCCGAGTCACAGAGCCGCTTCCCCCCCGAAGGGGCTGGGAAGACGTCTGGCCCAGGGCCTTGTCCACCATCCAGGGATGCCTTTTGAGATCGGGCCTGACAGCGACAGGATGAGAGAGAGCAGGGCAGGGAGGTGTCCGAGGATAAGGAGGCCAGGCCTGCCTGCCCAGGTCAGGGGGCTGCACGGGGAAGGGAGCCAGAGGAGGGAGAAAGCCAGCGGAAAGTCGGAAGTAAGTGCTGCCTGTCCTGGAGTCCGGACGGAGTTAGGAGGCCCTGGCGCCGCTTGCAGCTGTCACTCACAGCCAGTGATTTCAGGCAAGTCCTCCCACCGCTGCGGCCTCCGTGCCCTCACCTGTGAGCATCCATCTCTTAAGATAAAAGCCCTAGAGCAAGCATGTCAAACTCGCGGCCCACGGGCCGCATGCAGCCCACAAGGAATACTTCCGCGGCCCAGCCAATATAACGGTATGTAAGAAATGTTTTTTAAAAAAAATATATTTTGATTTTTTACAGAGAGGAAGGGAGAGAGATAGAGAGTTAGAAACATCGATGAGAGAGAAACATCGATCAGCTGCCTCCTGCACATCTCCTACTGGGGATGTGCCCGCAACCCAGGTACATGCCCTTGACCGGAATCGAACCTGGGACCTTTCAGTCCACAGGCCGATGCTCTATCCACTGAGCCAAACCGGTTTTGGCAAGAAATGTTTTAATAAAAATTTCGTAACTTAATTTTTACAATATCCTGTTATACATAATTATTAATAACAAACTACAACGTGCGCTTATGACCGATGACTGTAATCGTGCTGCACCCATTTCCCTTACAGCCTTACGCGCAGGCGCACCGTTTCTCTCCACTAACACCAGCAGTGAGTATTTTAGCAGCCGATGGCCATGTCATTAGCCTTGGACTGACTTGTTTGGTGTGCACAACAGGAGAACAAGAAAAATAGGTTTATTTGTGTTACGCTTATTAATTTGTGCAGTTATTCAGTGTCTGGTAAGTGAATGTTCAAGAAAAAATATTAATGTTTATTAAATGTTCTATTATTTTATGTTAACGATCACTCATTTATTTCAGCCCTTTGTATTCAGTATGTCTCTATCAAAATAAACCTACGTTTCTATGAAAATTGAAGCTTTTGTTATTTTTGCGGCCACATAAATCTTGTTTATTGGGCCTGTTGTTAGCCTTTGAGTTTGACATGCTTGCCCTGGAGTGCTACATACAAGACAGTCATGCAGTGGCTACATCGGCCCTGTGAGCGCTGTCTCAGCGTGATGGCGGGAAGGCAGTGCAGGTGATGCTCTGACAGCCTCTCCTGGCCTCTGAACTCTGCCCTCCCTCCCCACGCAGACCTGAGCAAAGGGCGTGTTGTTCTCTCAACAGATCAAGCCTGCCATTTACTCCGTCTATTTAATATCTTCCTGAGAAAGAAGAGAAAAAAACTCACCCAACCCTCTTGTCTGACATGTGAAGACCCGAAGGCAGGGAGTGCATAGGCCACGGTTACACACTTGTGACTCTCAGGCCAGTCTTCTTTCTTCTGGGACTCAGAGTTTATTAAAAATGGGTTATGTGCCCTGGCCTGTGGACCGAAGGGTCCGGGTTCGATTCTGGTCAAGGGCACATACCTCACTCGCAGGCTCCTCCCTGGCCCAACCCCTGGTCAAAGTGCATGCAGGAGGCAACCAGTTGATGTGTTTCTCTCACATCGATATTTCTCTCTGTCTTTCCCTGTCTCTTCCTACTTTCTCTAAAAATCAATGGGAAACTATCGTCAGGTGCGGATTAAAAAAAAAGGGGGGGGGGGGGTTATTTGAGCCCAACTGGCATGGCTCAGTGGTTGAGCATCGACCTATGAACCAGGTCACAGCTCAATTCCATATTTATTGGAGTAGATAATTAAGATTTATTGATTTCAGAGAGGAAGGAAGAGGGGGAGAGAGATAGAAACATCCATGATGAGAGAGAATCATGGATCGGCTGCCTCCTGCAAGTACCCCACTGGGAATTGAGCCCACAACCCGGGCATGTGCCCTTGACAGGAATCGAACCTGGGACCTTTCAGTTCGCAGGCCAACGCTCTATCCACTGAGCCAAACCGACTAGGGCTAAAATAAATTTTTAATGGGTTGTTTGAGAATGCATCCTTAGAGATATCTCATAACATCTGGTGAAGATCCCTTGCTGGGATCTTGTTCTGTAGGTTCTGTAGGTGAGAAGCACTGAGCCCAGTCAGACCTCATCCTAGGCTGGAATCAGCCTCAGCTTACATGCTGTTTCCTGCAGGAAACTTTCTCAGACTCCCAAGCCCTGGACAGACGTCTCTCTAAGGTCTCCCCACGCCTCCATGACACGGAACCAAAATTGTCCATTCACTTGTCGTTTGTCCCCAACCAGACTGTGGGCTCTCTGAGGGCAGGGACCACGTCTGTCTTGTTTACCAGCATGCACCTTTGTCTACTCCCGTGCCCAGCACACTCAGTAGTCATTGAATAAATAAGTAGGTAGGGTTGGTGAGGAAGAATTCCTGGAGGAAATGGTACATGTAGATTCAGACATCACAGTCCACAAGGAGCCAGAATTGCCTGTGCAACAGACAGTCTGAGGTAGAGGATCATGGGAATTGGGGAGATGGAGGAAAGTAAGGCAGTTTACTAAAAACAGGGAACCCTTCACTAACTTAGGAGGGCTTCTGGATAGAGGGAGAAGGGACGCAGCCTCGAGCAGGGTGAGAGGAAGTGGTTGGAAGCACCTAGAATCTCTCAGGAGGGTCCTGTTATGGGGAGAAGCTCAGAGGGTGTCTGGGTGGAGGGGAGGAAGCTGGCGGTTAGCAAGAACCAGGCCTAGAGTGGGTCTGCTCTGCCAGCCTGGAGGATGTGGGACTCAGTGCAGGAAAGATTTCACACAACACATGTCCCGGTGGTGGTGCGAGTGTGTTCATTAAAGCCGGGACCGTGAGACAAGGGCTCAGGGCAGGAAGAGGCAACAGGAGGGAGCTGGGCCGGCTGCTTTGGTTCTTTGGAAAGTCAGAGGAAGGGGATGTTGGGGACAGGTTCAGGGGGGCTGGGGACCAGGGGCCGCTGCTCATTGCTCCCCTTGTTGCTAGTCTCCTGGGGACCCTGAGAGTTTAGAGGATTCAGGCCAGAGAGGAAAGCAAGACATAGGCGGAGGGAGAGCAAGCCTGGCTCTCGAAGGTGTTTTTAAAAAATATGTGTTTTTTCTTTATTGATTTCAGGGAGGAAGGTAGGGGGAGAGAGAGAGAAACATCAATGATGAGAGAGAATCATGGATCGGCTGCCTCCTGCACTCCCTCTACTAGGGGTCAAGCCCAAAACCCAGGCATGTGCCCTTGACCAGAATTGAACTTGGGGCCCTTCAGTCTGCAGGCTGGTGTTCTATCCAGAGCCAAACCAGTCAGGGCTCTCAAAGGTTTTAAAGGCTGGGAGTTTAGGGGAGACCTTATAGGAGGGTCTCAATAGGATATTTATGAGTTTTATGCTGATGTGACAAAATGAGATTTATTCCCTGAACTTCATCTTTCCTTGGTGTGGTGGGCACAGTGGCACTGATTGGAGTTCTCTGTGTCTCCCTGAATAGGGTGATTTAAGCTATTTGTCCTCTGGTTGGGGACTAGTGAAAACCGTTTACTTCCAAGGGTCCTTGGTTAGGGAAGATAGGATTTTGCGATTTACCGGATGGTGGTAAACTGCTTGGCCATTTACCTATTTGTCTCCATTTCCCTATTTCACTTGTCCTGGCTGACTGGCCTGTCTCCACAGGAGCTGGAAAGCCTGGCCAGAGGGGTGAGTTTGCTGCCGAGGCCTGAAGGGCACAGAAAGAAGAGGTGAGGGCAGCTTCCTTCTATGGAGCCCTCTGTTAGGTCTAAACCGTGGGAGGACTTCTGTTTGGGCCATGTCTTCTTTCTTCCCTTCCTGCCTGCAGGGCTCTGGGCACCTGGGCCGCCGCGAGTCCGCCAGGCCAGATCTGGGCGTGGCTGAGGCGGCTGCTGACTGGGGCTCCCTCATCCATCAGCCCAGCCAGAGGCGACCCTCCCGGGCAGCGGCCGCGGGAGGAGGGAAGCTGTAGCCAGCCCTGCCCAGCTCCACAGAAGCTGGCTCCTGCAGAGGCGGCTAAGCCACGCCTGGCCACCAGGGGGCAACAAGCAGCTTGAGGGTCACTCTCCCTCCAGTTCCCCACCCACGCGCGGGGCACCCAGCGCGGGGCACCCAGAAAGGCGGCGCCTCACCTGGCCCTGCAGCCCGCAGCTCCGTTAACCCGTTCCTGCCGGGGCGGAGGCCATTCACTGCATAATGGGAGGGCAAATCTGATGGCGGAGCCCGGCCGTGTGCTCAGGGGTGAGCATCCACCTATGAACCAGGAGGTCGCGGTTGGATTTCCGTTGCGGGCTTGATCCCCAGTGTGGGGCGTGCAGGAGGCAGCTGATTGCTGGCTCTCTCTCATCATTGATGTTTCTCTCTCTCTCCCTCTCCCTCTCCTTTCCTCTCTGAAATCAATAGAAGTACATTAAAAGCACCTGATGGAGGAGGGGTGCCGTGGAGAAGTTAGCCTTTCCGATCACTGCGGCCCTCGTCCCGGCTGGAGCTGGGGGAGGCCGGCATACCTGCCTCCGAGGGCAGCTGCCCCCCACCCCCCCACCGCGCCCGTGGGTGCAGAAGGCCCCGGAGGTGAGAGAGGCGTGGTTTCCCAGCGCCCGCCTCGCAGGCAGGATGCGGAGGAAAAAGCGGGGGCGGCGGGGAAGGGGGCGTAAGAGGGAGGGTAGCCGAGAGGGAGCGGGGAGGGACCGCGAGCGGGGCGGGCAGACAGGTACGAGTTGGCCGGAGAAAGGACTGGGTGAGGCGGCTCTCAGGCGCCCGGTGTTGTGGGTCTCATCGGGCCCCAGACAACCTTCCAGGGCTCGGAACCCCCACATTCTGAGCTCGGGTCCGGGCCGCGAGGTGTTACACTGTGGAGGGCGTGGGGTGGGCCGTCCCTCCCGCCCCCA
>NW_006286818.1:1345298-1348169 GCF_000327345.1 Myotis davidii
CCGGGGGAGGCGGCCCCGGAGTCCCCCGCCCTGGAGGGAGGTGGGAGAGCCGGGCAGCGGGCTCTGTGCGGTGGATGCCAGGCCCTGGGCAGCGTCGAGGAGGAGCGAGTGTTCCGAGCTGGCACGGCCCTGCTCAGAAGCTGTTATATAATCATCACCATCCATCGCTGGCGTGCGCGGGGCCCAGGACGCCCCAAGGTCCTCCTCCAGGCCCGGAAAATTGTCTGCATCCCGATGGGGCGATGGGTGCATCCCCGAGCGAAGCGAAGTGGGGGCTGAGGGGCAAGTGCCGGGCCCCAGGCATTCCGCTGACGGCCCCGCAAACCCTGCCCCCGAACTCTGACTGACAGTGCCCCGAGCCAATGATGCAACTCACGGCCGGGCGCACAGTTAACTCTTTCTTGGGCCTTAGTTCCGTTAAGGAATAGAGGCGCTTCCTACGAACCGAATCCCTTCCAGCCCCGAGTCCCACCCCTTCGCGAGGCCAGTGGGGCCCGGCTGGAAGGTCCTTGCTCCAGGCCCCCGCAGGAAGTCAGCCCAGGTCGTCAGCAGCCCCAGCGCCGCCCCTCCCTCTCCCAGCCCCAAAGTAAACCGTCTGACATGTGGTTGCATGTGCACACCCTGGGATTCCAGAGACAGGCCTCGGGGCGCTGGCACCCCACCCCGCACCCCCGCAAACAGGCGTCCGCACACACTAACACCACCCGCACGGCACTTCCACCACCACCTCGGGCGCTGACACACCTGTGACTCAGATGCCCAGGAACGCGGTGGTTCCCGAGCCGGCCGGTAGGGGGAGCCGCGGGATTCCATCCGTGGGCCGCGGCCTCTCCCACCTCTCCTCCCGCGCCCCAGGGTCCCACCCAGAACTTGTGGCTGCCCCAAGCTCGGCTCCACACCCCGGCCTAGTGCCCACGCGGGGGAGTGAGTCACAGCCCCCGCCTGGGGAGCGCTCTACGCGGCTGCCCCACAGGAAACGCCGAATCCACCTGAACTGACAGTGGACCACATTTCACATTCCCCTTGCAACCCAGCTATTACCCCACTGACATTGTGCTGTGAGCCTACTAGGAACTGGGCCTTGTGCCCTCGGATCAGGACAAGCCATGTAGCTTGTCATGTATGTAACAGGAGACTGATCCGCATACATGGGGTGCCAGCCGTTGGCAAACTATGGGCCGCGGGCCGAATCCGGCCCGTTTGAAATGAATAAAACTAAAAAAAAAAAAAAAAAAAGACCGTACCCTTTTATGTAATGATGTTTACTTTGAATTTATATTAGTTCACACAAACACTCCATCCATGCTTTTGTTCCGGCCTCCGGTCCAGTTTAAGAACCCGTTGTGGCCCTCGAGTCAAAAAGTTTGCCCAGCCCTGGGTGAACCCTTCCTTCTGACAAGCATCCTGTTTGAGAAATGCCCGTCTTGCTTTGTTGCTCATATTTTTTTATTTTAATATTTTTATTGATTTCAGAGAGGGAGAGGGAGAGAGAGAGACATCAAGGATGAGAGAGAACCATGGATCAGCTGCCTCCTGCACACCTCACACTGGGGATTGAGCCTGCAGTCTGGGCATGTGCCCTGACTGGGAATCAAACCCTGACCTTCTGGTTCATAGGTGGATGCTCAACCACTGAGCAACACTGGCTGAATTGTAGCTCATATTATACCCACAGGACCCTGGAGACGTGAGAGGAAATTAAACCCTAATTACATGGGTCAGGTATGACCCTAGGTCCTAGGCCAGTGATGGCGAACCTTTTGAGCTCCGCGTGTCAGCATTTTGAAAAACCCTAACTTAACTCTGGTGCCGTGTCACATATAGAAATTTTTTGATATTTGCAATCATAGTAAACCAAAGACTTATATTTTTGATATTTATTTTATATATTTAAATGCCATTTAACAAAGAAAAAAACCAAAACAATGAGTTTGCCTGTCACCTCTGACACGCGTGTCACAGGTTCGCCGTCACCGGGCTAGGCCCTGGGAGTCTTTCACACCAGAGCTCAGTGTCCCTGGGCTTCAGTGTGCTTTTCCTCTCAGTGGGAATAATACCAGCTCGCAGCGTGTGGCGAGTCAATCCCCACCCAGCTGGGTGCTGCGCAGCAGTTAGGAGGCACTGGGATGTTCTGTGGACTGGCCCAGCTGCTGGCACCACTCACCCATCCAGTGAATTAATGGAAGCCCTACTATGAGCCCAGCACTGAGTGTCGTGGGGAATGTAGAAGCGTAGGAGGCATGGTTTGGGCCCCAAGAATCTTTTGGAGCAACCGGGTACATACAGGACAGACAGACAGCCCTCTTCCCTGTTGGTGTTAATCCGGGGGTGAGGGCAGTGGGGCCGGAAAGCCCTGGGAGACCGAGGCCCACATCTAGCCCTGGGCCTTCCATCTTCCAGCTGTGAAGCCGGCGGCTTGCGTTTCCTCCCCAGTCTAATGGGGCCGGAACGTCTTTCTCACGGTTTGTGGGAAACACTGAAGTAACATGTGAAATAAAAAGTACAACTTCATTTTCATTGCATCTGCTCTCAGATAGGGGAGTGTGTGTGTCACTCTGATGTGTGGAGAGAGTTCTTGGGAGAAGACCAAGGTTTCACTTCCACAAGCATTTTCTCAGCACCCACTCTGCCTGAGAATTGAGAAGAAAACACCCAGTCCATGTCCTCAAGAACGGCCTGGTCTCCAGGAGAGAGGACCAGAGGAGATGCCCAGTGCGGTGAAGGTGGGTGGTACAGCCAGCGGCCCGGGAGTGCGTGTGGGGTTGAGGGGGTGCAGGCATCCTGCTGCTTCCCATCCGTGTGGGTAGGAGGCGAGGGCAGTGCTGTCCAGCTCTCCCCCGCGTGGGAGGTTGCTGGCGGGGAGGGGAGGGG
>NW_006286818.1:1348885-1361544 GCF_000327345.1 Myotis davidii
GGTCATGGCGTCCAGCTCCGGCCTGGCGTGAGGATCCCGACCCGCGAGAGGTGAGGGGCGGGCTGGGCTGAGGGCGCAGGTCCTGCCGAGCCAGCAGGGGCGCGAGGAGGGAGGTCCAGCTCGACCTGGGGAGGGGGACACAGTCGGAATATCGCTTGCCCTCGGGAACGCACCCCCCGAGCTGTTTAATGGGCGGGGGCGCCCCCAGGGCTCGTGGAGGTTACGCTTCGGCCCCCAATCCGGTAGCAGCCCCAGAGCACAGTGGGGAGGGCTCAGGGGCAGCCAGCGGACCCTGCCACCCTAGAGCAGAGAACAAGGCCGGCCTGGGGCCAGCTGGAGCAGCAGCCCTGCCCTGGGGGCTTCTGGGAGTTGTAGTCCCCCTCCTAGGGTTCCCTACCCCTGGGGTCCCAGCACCCCTCCGTGCCTGATGGGAGCCTCCCGAAGGAGGTGCATTGGGTTTGGGGATCACTGGGGTCACCCTCTGGCCCCAAGCACTGCCTGGGGGCAGCAGGGGCTGTGCCTGGAGGAGTCTCCCCAGCCGAGTTCTTCGCGGTGTGGGTTTGGCTGGGCGGTGGGGGTGGGGCCATCGGAGTTCCTTGGAGGTGTCCCTGCGCTGCAACGGGAAGCGGCCCCTGCCTTGGCCCAAAGGAGTGTGGGGAAGAGAAGGGAGGCTCGGCTTCTTGCTTGCCTGAGGCGCCTTCTGTCCCGGGGCTGCTGGGATTTGGTCTCAGGAGGGACCGTGTCTCCTCTCCCTTCTCCCCTGGGTGCTGAGAGGAGCGGGCTCCTGACCGTCTGGGATCTGGAGGCTGCCTCTCTGGAACAGTAACGCCAGGATCAGCTTCTGTCTGTCTGTCCAGCTTCCTTCCTTCCGGGTTTCTCTGACACTTTCCCCTCCCTCTCTTTCTATCTGTCTGTCTGCTGCTGGGGGTGTATGTCTGCGGCGGTGTCTGGCGGGGAGGCTGGAGGGAAAGTGTTGCTCTGGGAGAGGTGGGCCGGCAGGTGATGGCGCACACCTGAGAGAGCTGCTCCCCACTGTGTGCTGCAACCCTCCCATGTCTCCAGGCAGCTTTTCAAATGCGACCCCTGAGTTCGGTGGGCGTCCCCTGCCCTTCTGCCAGCTCCTCTTGGGAGCGGCCACTCCTGGGCTAGGGCTGCTGGCGGCCTCCTCTCCTCCTCTGGGTCAGGACCGCGATTCCATGGCCCCAGGCGAAGGACATGTTCAGGCCCTGTCGTTCTGGTGTCAGCTCTGAGGCGCCTGCTGAGAGAAGCCTCGGGACAGGGAGAGGGTGGCAGAGCAGGTGAAGGGTCGGGGCATCTGGTGCCAGGAGGGAAGGTGCCGCCTTCCCCAGGGGTCAGGCCTGAAGGCCAGCCTTCTGACCACGTGGCTCTAGAGGCTCTCGGCTCACCTGTGGTGCTCCTAATGTGTGTGGGGGGGGTTGGGCTGATGTTGGGAGGGGGGCTTGTGAGGGCTAGACTGCCTCTGCTCTTGGGTCCAGAGTCGCTCCTGTGCTGGGGCAGCGGGAGGTGGGTTCTGGAGGTCCATATGGAGACTCCCAATGAGGCTCTAGTGACTGGGGTGGGAAGTCAAAGTGGGGAGAAACCGCAGAGGCCTGGGGAAGGATTCTGGTCCCCAGAAACTGGGACGGGCACAGCAGTGGGGATGTGGGACCTGGTGAACTTGCAATTGATCTGTGTTGGGCCCCCTTGACTTTGGGTAGTTCCTGCCTCCCAGCTTCCGGGTCCCTGGGTTAAGCAGGAGTTCTGGGCTGGGGACTCAGTTTCCACGAACAGGCAGGGGTAGCGTTCTGGGCAGAGGCCTGGTGGGTGGCAGTGTTGACTCAGCAGAGGCTGGAATGCCTGGCACCTGCTTTAGATTAAAGGCGATGCCTGCGAAGAGGGGCTGCCCACCTCGGGGTGGGGGGGAGTGGCTGGGAGGGAGTTCCCTGGAGCCCAGGAGTGGGGCGCAAGGAAAGGACCGGGGTTGCAGGCAATGGCAGCTCTAGCAGGAGCCCCAGACAGGAGCCGAGGGCACCCCCACACTGCCTCTGGTGCCAAATTCCATCCTAGTGCCAGGGGACAGTAGCAGGGCAGCTGTGGGGGCCAGGATGTCTGAGTGAGGGCCTGAAAGGAGGTGGGGGCACTTTGGGGTTCTCATTGCCTTGACGCCATGTTTACTCTTCCTGGGGTGTCTTGGCTGCTCACAGTGAGGTGCTCCTGGAGCCTGAGCACCCAAGGGTGATGGGGAAATAGCATCCCTTCCTTGTCCTGAGAGCTTTGGGCACTGCCTGGGCGCTGACCTGGGGGAGGAGGAAGAGGGGATGGCAGCGTGGGAAAGTGGGCAGCCAAGTGGGGACAGGTTGGGTGCCCCGGGCAGGGAGCCTCTGCCAGCCCTGCTCTCCCTGGGGTGGGGCTGTGCCAGGGACTGGCTCAACCTGTTGAGTGCCTGGCTGCGCTAGTTTGGCATCTGGGCCTCTGCCTGCCGGCCCTGCCAGCTGCCCACCCAGAGCCATACTGTGGGCTGCCCAGGGACCTGGGGAAAGGCTGCCTGGCCGAGGCGCCAGGATGGGCCGTAGAGGCTCCGTCCAGGTCCTTCCTTGTGACCCCAGAGCTGGAGGGCCCGCGTGGCCGAGTAGCTGGGAGCTGAGGGGCTGGGGAGACCGCGGGGCTGCTGCTTGATCGGGGGCTCTGGAGCCAGAGCCTGGAATCGCCTCTGCTGGGTGCGAGGCTCCGGCCTCCACCCTCACCCCCGACTGGTCTGCACTCCTTCCCCCCCCCAACCCCCCCTGCAAGCACTGCCCACTCCCTCGGAGGTGGGGGGAAGGTCTGAGGGCACTCTGTACCCTGGGAGGAGAAGGGTGGCTTCCTGCCCATCTTCCTAACACCCCTCCCCCCCACCCCGCCCTGAGTGTGGGAATTCCCTGACACCGCGCCCCCCCCACAGGCCCTTGCTGCCCCTGCCCCACCCCTGAGCTTTAGAGGTGGGGTGGGGAAGGGGTGCCAGGTACCGGTCCGGTCCGTAGGGGAGAAGGTGGTCAGCACAGCCTGAGTGGGGGCGGAGGCACAGGAGGGTTCTCTTCCCTCCCAGTCCTGAGGGGAAGGAAGCCTGCCCCACCTTCTTGTCTAGCAGTGGCCGAGGCAGAGGCTGTGTCTCCTTTCCCTTCGGCCTCCCTGCTGGCCCCGGGCACCTGCCTTTCCTGATGCTGTAGCTTCCAGTCCCCTTTCCTCAGGGCCTGGGGCTGTCCACCCCCCTCCTCCCAGGGGCTGATTGGCTGATCTGCACTGGCCGGACTGCCCTCCCCTGGCTCTCCACCCCCAGGCCAGGAATGGCCCTGGGTCCAGCATTTCGAAACCAGGATTGTTTTGAAATCTCTGAGTGTCTCTCCACCCCCTCCTCTCTCCCCACAACCCAGAGCCTAGTCTCCTAACCTGACGCCACACTGTGCATCCTGTGTCCTACCAGGGTGCATGCATGCGTGCACACTAGCACATGGCCACATGTGTACTCCTGTGTGTGTATACGTGAGTGTGTATGGAGTGTGTGTGCTAGCACATGGCCATGTGCATACTCCTGTGTGTCTGTGTGTGTGTGTGTATGAGTATGAGTGAGTATGCTAGCACATGGCCATGTGTATACTCCTGTGTGTATGTGTGTGTATGTGTGCTAGCACATGGCCATGTGTATACTCTTGTGTGTATGTGTGTGTATGTGTGCTAGCACATGGCCATGTGTATACTCTTGTGTGTATGTGTGTGTATGTGTGCTAGCACATGGCCATGTGTATACTCTTGTGTGTGTGTGTGTGTATGAGTGTGAGTGAGTATGCTCGCACATGGCCATGTGCATACTCCTGTGTGTGTGTGTGTGCATGTGTGCATGCGTGTGCTAGCACATGGCCATGTGCATACCCCTGTGTGTGTGTGTGCGCGTGCGTGCGCGTGCGTGTGCTAGCACATGGCCATGTGTATACTCCTGTGTCTGCGTGTGTGTGCATGTGTGCTAGCACACGGCCATGTGTGTACTCCTGTGTGTGTGTGTGCGCGCGCGCACGTGTGTGTGCTAGCACACGGCCATGTGTGTACTCCTGTGTGTGTGTGTGCGCGCGCGCACGTGTGTGTGCTAGCACACGGCCATGTGTGTACTCCTGTGTGTGTGTGTGCGCGCGCGCACGTGTGTGTGCTAGCACACGGCCATGTGTGTACTCCTGTGTGTGTGTGTGCGCGCGCGCACGTGTGTGTGCTAGCACACGGCCATGTGTGTACTCCTGTGTGTGTGTGTGCGCGCGCGCACGTGTGTGTGCTAGCACACGGCCATGTGTGTACTCCTGTGTGTGTGTGTGCGCGCGCGCACGTGTGTGTGCTAGCACACGGCCATGTGTGTACTCCTGTGTGTGTGTGTGCGCGCGCGCACGTGTGTGTGCTAGCACACGGCCATGTGTGTACTCCTGTGTGTGTGTGTGCGCGCGCGCACGTGTGTGTGCTAGCACACGGCCATGTGTGTACTCCTGTGTGTGTGTGTGCGCGCGCGCACGTGTGTGTGCTAGCACACGGCCATGTGTGTACTCCTGTGTGTGTGTGTGCGCGCGCGCACGTGTGTGTGCTAGCACACGGCCATGTGTGTACTCCTGTGTGTGTGTGTGCGCGCGCGCACGTGTGTGTGCTAGCACACGGCCATGTGTGTACTCCTGTGTGTGTGTGTGTGTGAGTGAGTGTGTGTGCTAGCATATGGCCATGTGCATACTCCTGTGTGTGTCCCAGTGTGGTGCATCTTGTCAGCCAGCAGCTCTGTGCACTGGCCCGCCCCTCTCGTTCCTGAGCTCTCCCGGGCCTTCTCTATGAGTGCGAAAGCCCCCACGGTCTGCAGGAGCCCTTCCTGGGTGTGGGGGTGAAGTTTAAGAGGTGCCTGGGTGTGTGTGTTTGGGAGTTGTGTCTGTGCGTCTCTCAGCTACACATGTCGGGGAGTATCTCGGAGGAGCGTGCATAGTTGTCTCTCTGATGAGTGCATTGCTGGTGAGCACACATGGGCGCTCTGTGCCTTTTCCCGCCTTCTCCTCCCTGGGAACATGTCTGGGGTGTATAGTCACATCTCCCTGGAGCTGCCCGGGACATGGAGGCCTCTGTCCTTCCATAGGGAGCTTGCTGGCGTGGGGCCAGGCCTCCTGGCAGTTCTGAGGTCCTTGGAGAGAAAGTGTTAGAGTGGGAGGCTTTGGGATGAATTGTCCCCAGGGCTGGCCTCTCCCTCTGTCTCTCACGGACACCAGTGCCATGAGGATCCCAGCATGACCCCCTCTTCTGGTCCGGAGGCTCCGTGGTGGGCCTCACAGGGAGGCCCAGTGCTCTGAAGGAACGGGCGTTAGCCCTCCACCCCTGGGGTCACTTGCTTTTTGAGGACAAGAAACAGCCAGCTGCACCGGACCAGGGAGCTTGGTGGCTAATTTAAGGTCTGAAAGCTGACTTCTCAGCTAGGCAAAGAGCAAAACAAGACCAGACACTCGTATTTCCAGCCTCCACAGAGGACCGAGGGGCCTGAAGTCCTCGGGGCGGTGCCGCCCCAGAAATGTGAAGTGTTTGGGGGGCCAACTGCCATTGCAGCAGATCCTGGGAAATACTTCAACAACAACAACAACACACATACTTTTATTGATTTCAGAGAGGAAGAGAGAGATAGAAACATCAATGATGTGAATCACTGATCGGCTGCTTCCTGCATGCGCCCTACTGGGGATGGGGCCTGCAACCTGGGCATGTGCCCTTGCCCGGATTGAGCCCAGGACCCTTTAGTCCACAGGCCACTGCTCTATCCACTGAGCCAATCCAGCTAGGGTGGGAAGTCCTTTAAAAAAAATAAAAAGATTGGCTTGAGAGAGAGAATCATTGATTTGTTCCACTTATGCATCAGTTGGTTGATTCTTATATATGCCCTGATCGGGGATCAAACCTGAAACCGTGGCATCTCAGGACGATCCTCTAAACGACTGAGCTACCTGGCCGGGCCTGGGAAGTCCTTCATGCTCATCTCATTCCTTCCCCCGCCTCTGGAGAGTGCTCTGAGGGGGCAGGTTGCCCGGTGCTTGTTTTTGTTGCCAAACCCAGGTGGTGAGGATGGCGAGGTACCCTGTGCACGCCGTGGGCAGTGAAAGCCCCCCACCCCGTGCCATCCTGGGGTCTCAGGCTAGGACCAAACCAATGCTTTCCTCTGGCAACTCCTGTGGGCAATCAGCGACGAAGAAGAGGGCTGGGCAGGGGCTGTCAGGGGAGACAGGGGCTGTGTGTAGGGGACAGGGGCTGTGTGTGGGGGACAGGGGCTGTGTGCGGACAGGGGCTGTGTAGGGGGGACAGGGGCTGGGGGGGGGGGACAGGGGCTGGGGGGGGGGGACAGGGGCTGGGGGGGGGGGACAGGGGCTGGGGGGGGGGGACAGGGGCTGGGGGGGGGGGACAGGGGCTGGGGGGGGGGGACAGGGGCTGGGGGGGGGGGACAGGGGCTGGGGGGGGGGGACAGGGGCTGGGGGGGGGGGACAGGGGCTGGGGGGGGGGGACAGGGGCTGGGGGGGGGGGACAGGGGCTGGGGGGGGGGGACAGGGGCTGGGGGGGGGGGACAGGGGCTGGGGGGGGGGGACAGGGGCTGGGGGGGGGGGACAGGGGCTGGGGGGGGGGGACAGGGGCTGGGGGGGGGGGACAGGGGCTGGGGGGGGGGGACAGGGGCTGGGGGGGGGGGACAGGGGCTGGGGGGGGGGGACAGGGGCTGGGGGGGGGGGACAGGGGCTGGGGGGGGGGGACAGGGGCTGGGGGGGGGGGACAGGGGCTGGGGGGGGGGGACAGGGGCTGGGGGGGGGGGACAGGGGCTGGGGGGGGGGGACAGGGGCTGGGGGGGGGGGACAGGGGCTGGGGGGGGGGGACAGGGGCTGGGGGGGGGGGACAGGGGCTGGGGGGGGGGGACAGGGGCTGGGGGGGGGGGACAGGGGCTGGGGGGGGGGGACAGGGGCTGGGGGGGGGGGACAGGGGCTGGGGGGGGGGGACAGGGGCTGGGGGGGGGGGACAGGGGCTGGGGGGGGGGGACAGGGGCTGGGGGGGGGGGACAGGGGCTGGGGGGGGGGGACAGGGGCTGGGGGGGGGGGACAGGGGCTGGGGGGGGGGGACAGGGGCTGGGGGGGGGGGACAGGGGCTGGGGGGGGGGGACAGGGGCTGGGGGGGGGGGACAGGGGCTGGGGGGGGGGGACAGGGGCTGGGGGGGGGGGACAGGGGCTGGGGGGGGGGGACAGGGGCTGGGGGGGGGGGACAGGGGCTGGGGGGGGGGGACAGGGGCTGGGGGGGGGGGACAGGGGCTGGGGGGGGGGGACAGGGGCTGGGGGGGGGGGACAGGGGCTGGGGGGGGGGGACAGGGGCTGGGGGGGGGGGACAGGGGCTGGGGGGGGGGGACAGGGGCTGGGGGGGGGGGACAGGGGCTGGGGGGGGGGGACAGGGGCTGGGGGGGGGGGACAGGGGCTGGGGGGGGGGGACAGGGGCTGGGGGGGGGGGACAGGGGCTGGGGGGGGGGGACAGGGGCTGGGGGGGGGGGACAGGGGCTGGGGGGGGGGGACAGGGGCTGGGGGGGGGGGACAGGGGCTGGGGGGGGGGGACAGGGGCTGGGGGGGGGGGACAGGGGCTGGGGGGGGGGGACAGGGGCTGGGGGGGGGGGACAGGGGCTGGGGGGGGGGGACAGGGGCTGGGGGGGGGGGACAGGGGCTGGGGGGGGGGGACAGGGGCTGGGGGGGGGGGACAGGGGCTGGGGGGGGGGGACAGGGGCTGGGGGGGGGGGACAGGGGCTGGGGGGGGGGGACAGGGGCTGGGGGGGGGGGACAGGGGCTGGGGGGGGGGGACAGGGGCTGGGGGGGGGGGACAGGGGCTGGGGGGGGGGGACAGGGGCTGGGGGGGGGGGACAGGGGCTGGGGGGGGGGGACAGGGGCTGGGGGGGGGGGACAGGGGCTGGGGGGGGGGGACAGGGGCTGGGGGGGGGGGACAGGGGCTGGGGGGGGGGGACAGGGGCTGGGGGGGGGGGACAGGGGCTGGGGGGGGGGGACAGGGGCTGGGGGGGGGGGACAGGGGCTGGGGGGGGGGGACAGGGGCTGGGGGGGGGGGACAGGGGCTGGGGGGGGGGGACAGGGGCTGGGGGGGGGGGACAGGGGCTGGGGGGGGGGGACAGGGGCTGGGGGGGGGGGACAGGGGCTGGGGGGGGGGGACAGGGGCTGGGGGGGGGGGACAGGGGCTGGGGGGGGGGGACAGGGGCTGGGGGGGGGGGACAGGGGCTGGGGGGGGGGGACAGGGGCTGGGGGGGGGGGACAGGGGCTGGGGGGGGGGGACAGGGGCTGGGGGGGGGGGACAGGGGCTGTGGGGGGACAGAGGCTGTGGGGGGACAGAGGCTGTGTGGGGGGACAGGGGCTGTGGGGGGGGCAGTGACCTCTGGTCCCAGGGAGACAGGCAGGCAGAGCGCCAGCTCGGACCCAGCACGGGGAGGGCCTTGGCAAGGCATTTTCGGTTTATTTCTCAATCTCTGTCTCTGAGACACGCACACACACGTCACTGCAGACACCTTCAGGAGACGAGCCCAGAACTCACCCCGGGGCAGGGCAGGGCAGGGCCGGGCCGGGCGGTGTCCCAGAGGGCTGTGTGGCTCCAGCCTTGTTCTTGCGGATGCCCGGCCATTGCCTCCGGACCTAGAAGCAGAGCCCAGCACAGGCCAGCCTCCTCCCGACGCCCCCAGCCTGTGTCTGGAGCAGCACAGGCTGGAGAGGGTTAAGTCTGGTTGGCAGGGACATCCCCTCCCTCCTGAGAGAGAGAGAGAGAGAGAGAGAGAGAGAGAGAGAGAGAGAGAGAGATGGTTTAGCAGCTTGCTCTAGTTGGCCTCTCTCCCAGAATTCTTTGGAAAAGAACTCCCCTTTGACCCCCAGTACAAACTGAGCCCAGCCACCAGCCTCCCTCCCGCCTGCCTGTGGAAGCTGCCCAGCCCCACGTCCTGACCCCAGGCCCTCCTGGCCAGGCCTGGTCCCCAGGATTTTGCATCTTCAGGGGAGAAGGGATGTCGTCAAGGAGACCTCACAAGGACAGGGGACCCACCTCACCCTTTCCCTTGACACAGGATCACCCTGGGGGTGACTGGAGCCAGACCCTGGGGTCCTCCGCCTCCCCACCCCTCCCTTTCTCCTTCCAGCCCTCAGGCCCGGCCGGTGGGAGCTGTCTGCCTGTCCCCTCTCCTGGCAGAACTCCCAGGGACCTCTAGGCATCTTCCCAGCTTCTAGGACAGGGAGGGGAGCAGTGTGTCAGCGGAGCTGGCTGTCCTGGCTCCCAGCCAATTCACAGACATGGGAGGGGGTGTCTCAGGAGCTCAGGGACTTCCTGGAGCTGCGGCTGTGTGTGTGTGTGTGTGTGTGCATGTTTCTGTGTGTGTGTGTCCATGTTTCTCTCTGTGTATGTGCATGTTTCTCTCTCTCTCTGTGTGTGTGTCCATGTTTCTCTCTGTGTATGTGCATGTTTCTCTCTCTCTCTGTGTGTGTGTCCATGTTTCTCTCTGTGTATGTGCATGTTTCTCTCTCTCTCTGTGTGTGTGTCCATGTTTCTCTCTGTGTATGTGCATGTTTCTCTCTCTCTCTGTGTGTGTGTCCATGTTTCTCTCTGTGTATGTGCATGTTTCTCTCTCTCTCTGTGTGTGTGTCCATGTTTCTCTCTGTGTATGTGCATGTTTCTCTCTCTCTCTGTGTGTGTGTCCATGTTTCTCTCTGTGTATGTGCATGTTTCTCTCTCTCTCTGTGTGTGTGTCCATGTTTCTCTCTGTGTATGTGCATGTTTCTCTCTCTCTCTGTGTGTGTGTCCATGTTTCTCTCTGTGTATGTGCATGTTTCTCTCTCTCTCTGTGTGTGTGTCCATGTTTCTCACACTACCTGGCACATAGCAGGTGCTCAATAAATATTTGTTGGATAAGTGAGTGAATGAAGATGGACCCGCTTATGAAAGGAGAGCTCTTCCACATGTTTATCATAAGCGCTGGACTGAAGTTTCATTTCCTCATAGAGGTTGTGTGTGTTGGGATGGGACTGGGGTTATGGGAGGAGGAGAGGCAGAGATCCTGGCCTGAGAGATTGCTGGCCTGGGGCTTCTCGCTGGGACCTGCTCCATAGGGAGCCCCAGGCCCAGACCACACCCTTGAGCCTGAGCCCAGACACACAGCTGCCCTGAGGGGGTCCCCTGCTGGTGTGTGCTCCTGGCCCCTCCCACAGCCCCTTGCTGATCAGCCGGGCCTCCTGCAGGGCTTTTGTCAGGGGACCCTCCTCCTGGCTTCTGACCTCCCCTTCTTCATCCTCTTTCCCCCAGGGGAGGGGCTCACAGCCAGTCCCCTGGAGGCTGGTCTGGAGTGGGGGGAGTGGGGTGAGGCCATGGCGGGATTTAGGCTCTGGTTAACTAACTGGATCCTTCCCCAGGTTGGGGGTGGAGGTGGGGGGTTGGTGCCGGCTTTGGCCTCAGCTGGCAGAGTCAAAGCCAGGGTGGCCACCAGCCACCATAGTGTGGTTTCTGCCTGGGCCCCTAGAGACACACACTCTCTTCTGCTGCCACCCCTCTTCCCTCGCTCCCTCCCTCCCTCCCTCCCTCCCTCATTAGCAACAACTCCCTGAATTCACAACAAACATGCCTCTGGGCTCCAGGTCCTCAGGAGGGGGGACTCCCCCGCACCCCCAGCCACCGCCAGAGGACACACCCCACAGGGACCAGGAAGAAGTGGTCCTGTTTGGGGAGCAGTGACAGGTGTGGCTGAGGAGGTTTAGGGGTGGGGCTTGGACTCCACCCCACTTGACCTTTGACCCTCACCTGCAGAGTGGGATGGGCAGCAGACTCCTTTTCTCAGGGAGGGGGGGCTGTGCTGCTGTCATGGTAATGTGCCTGATTCTGAGAGGTGGGGATCACTGAGGACATCTCGGATGAAGGGTGGGTGGGCTGGGGCAGCCCAAGGACTTTGCTCTCGGAGCTCCAGGTGGGTTGGGCACCAGTGTTGAGGTGGGTGGAGTGTCCCCTCTCTTTGACCTCCTCCCCGGGCAAGAGCTGTGTTGTCTAGCTCCAGCCTGGCGCACATCAGCATGGGGGAGTGGAAGGAGTGAGCAGACACCAGTTGCCTCACAGCACGGGGTGCTGACACCAGGGTGCATGTGGATTGCGAACCGGTGAAGAACCCATGGGGTGCATGGGCTCAGTCCTAACTCTAACTCTGGGCCGTACCGTGAGCACGTGACCTAACTGCTGCCGCCTTCTCTGTGACGTGGGGAGCAGAAGTGCTTTGGCAGGAGCTGTTCTGAGGGTTAAATGAGAGCCTGTGAAACCTCAGGACAGCCTGTTAGAGACAGTCCTTGGTAGTTTTATCAGCTCTTACGAGAACTCCAACCCCCAGGGGCGTTTGCAGGGGAGACCTGAGGCAGGTGAGGACGTGGGGGGTGTTGGGAAGACACCAGCTAGATGCCCCCCCGCCTTTTTAAATATTTTTATTGATTTCAGAGGAAGGGCGAGAGAGAGAAACATCAATGATGAGAGAGAATCACTGATCGGCTGCCTCCTTCACGCCCCACACTAGGGATTGAGCCTACAACCCGGGCATGTGCCCTTGACCGGAATCGAACCCGAAACCCTTCTATCCACAGAGCCAAACCAGCTAGGGCCAGACCTGTCTTCTTGCTGCCTCAGTTTCCCCCACGATTGGTGCTGGTTGTCATCTTGATTACAGTTTGCCAAGTAGCTAATGGCCTGGAGGGGGCTGGGGCCTTTGGTCAGTTCTTCCCCACTTCTCCCAGCCTCTCAGGCGGAGCCCCCTCCCCGGGCTGTGAGCAGACAGGTAAGCTTCCGCACCTCCCCAGCCACCCCAGCCTTGCTGCCCTGCTCTTTCACTGAGCAAGGCATTCTGTCCTTAAACGCCTCAAATGGCTGCTTCCTTTCCTTCCTGGCTAAGGGGTCAGGGACCTTCCTTGGGGAGAAAAAAATGGCAGCATGGAGCTCTGACATGGATGGTACCGCTTAGGCCTGCCTCGGTGCTCAGGTTCCCTGGCTCCCTGAGCGGGCGGGGCAGTGCTCATGCCTGGGACGTGTGTGGAAGCCTGGGTAGGCATGCCTGTCACCTGGTGCACACAGATGGGCAGGGAGGAGGCGTCCTGAAACCCCGAGGACGGGCGGGGTATCAGCATCTGTGGTGTCTGAATCCTGTCCTAGGCTGCCGGGTGAGGGGGCAGTCAGTCCTGGGTGCCCTGGGGCAGGGGAGATGCTGAGTAATGCTGGTGGGCAGGGCTCCTAAAGGCCCTGGGATGGGGGTGGGGGTGGAGGGCTGCGCCTGGACCTTCTGGGCGAGGACAGGCTGGGCAGCAGGGACATTGCTCCCGCGAGGGGAGCTCACGGACAGGTGGTTTGGGTCTTCTGGGCAGTCACTGGCCACAGCCCTAGAGACAGTTGATCAGCAGGTGGCCAGAGTGCCTGGGACGTGCGGGCACCCGGGTCTGAGGCCTGGCGAGGCGGGCAGGTGCCTTCTCTGGCCTGGGACCGGGGTGTGGGCTGGAATCCCTGGCTCCGCTCACCGCCTCCTTGGGGGGCAGAGGGGAGCACTCCCCTGGGCCCTGCTGCGGCTCAGCACTGGCCCGGCCTGCGCGGCGCTCGCTGCTGGG
>NW_006286818.1:1361600-1365064 GCF_000327345.1 Myotis davidii
AGGTTGGGGCTATTTTTGGGATCAGCTGGGGCCCTGGGCTGCTTTCAGATGCTCCAGTGTGAACAGGAGAGATGGGAACAGATGGCTGGTGGGTCCCACTCGGTGGGTCCTGCTGGGAGCAGGTTATTTTTAGGGTTTGTTAACCCATTGGGGGCGTGTGGAGCCACCTTGGGAGGGACAGCCCCTCTAGCTGAGAAGAGCACAGGTCTTGGACCCCTAGGTTCCAGAACTGTGTATCCCAGCTGCTCCTCATTCCCTCTCAGACCCTCCACTGTTGTGTGGTTGTTGTTGCTAATCCTCACCCAAGGCTATTTTTTCCATTGATTTTTAGAGAGAGTGAGAGAGACAGGGAGAGAGAAACATCAATGTGAGAGACACATTTTGATTGGCTGCTTTCCACACACGTCCCAGCCAGGGCCAGGATCCAACCTGCAGCCGAGGTACTTGCCCTTGACCACCGTCAGTCTGAGGGTCGACACTCTAACCACTGAGCACACTGGCCAGGGCCGACCCCCCCACTGTTTAAAGAGGTCCATGGCAAGAAAGTAGACGCCAGCTCTGACTCAGCCCAAACAGAGAGACTGCCTGGGTCAGGAGAGAGAGGGGCCTGGCACTGGGATGCTTGCCTCCAGTGGTTTTGAGACACAGACCTGAGGCTAAGCGAGTGGTCTGCTGCTCTCAGGGTTCACACTAGAGGTCTGCGTGTTTGTCAGTAAACCCAGGGGGTGCCTGGGGAGTGCTCGCCGGTGCCTGGCCTCTGCGAGGGGTGCAGAGGGAGGGCCAAGTTCTGTGCTCAGGCCACCAGTGTGACCCCAGGGGCTCCTGGGTAGGTCAAGGACAAATACCCGGCAAGGCCTAACCTCACCAAATGCCCATGGATGTGGGTGCCATTCAGGCCGGAAAAAGGGGACGTCATGGTCAGAAGTGGTTTGTGAGGGCTGAGTATGCCTTAGGCATTCTTTAAAAAAAAATATATATATATTATTGATTTCAGAGAGGAAGGGAGAGGGGGAGAGATAGAAACATCAATGATGAGAGAATCATGGATCGGCTGCCTCCTGCACGCTCCCTACTGGGATCGAGCCCACAACCCGGGCATGTGGCCTGACCAGGAATCGAACCACGACCTCCTGGTTCATAGGTTGACGTTCAACCACTGAGTCACACTGGCCGGCCGCCACAGGCATTCTGTTAGATAGTTTTACTAACAGGATTTCACTCTGAATTTGTCCTCCTTTTGCAGACGGGGAAACGGGCTCCAAGGGCCGAAGGGGTGGAGAAGGTCCTGCTGCCCAGAGGGGAGGGCTGTGCCTGGCACCTCCCCCTGACTACACCCAGCTCTCAGTCCCTGCACCGCCCGCTGCCCGCAGGTCCTGGCCCCTGGGCCCTGGCGCTGGACCCCTCAGGAACAGGTTTAGGGAATGCGTGTGGGAAGGGAGGCCTGGGCCCAGGGGACCCTGCCAGTCACTGCTCTCCTAATGCCCTGAGCTCTCCTTGCCCGCGGGTGCCAGGACCGACACCGGCCTCCCCATTTGGCCTTCCTGTCGTCCCGGCAGGAGGATCACACATCCTGTCCCATCCGCCCCGCCCCCACCCGCCTGCCCACATGCCCTGCTTCCTGGAGGGTCAGCGTCTGGATTTGAACAGGGGCAGAGCCCGAGGGCCTCCAGGTGCTGCAGGTGCTGAGCGGGGGCCAGGCAGGCGGGGTGTGGGGGTGTGGGGGGGTGTCCCGGCCATGGCTGACCTGGGAGAGCAGAGGCCGAGGAGGCAGCGGTGAGGCCTGCCTGTGGTACAGGCGGCTGTGCCAGCAAGTCTGCTGCCGCCTCTCCTCCCACAATGGCCCCATTGTTCCCAGCAGCCAGGCAGTTTGGAGGAGGTGCCTAGGCCACCCCTAACCTCCACCCACCCCCAGCCAGGGGCCAGATTAACCCCTCGGAGGCCAGAGGCCCCGTGCGGGCCCACAGGTTGCTCTCTTCTCGGGACACAGGCCTGGGAAGTCACCTCTCCCCTCCTGTGCCCGGCAAGGGCCGCTCTAGAGAGCGGGGTGCTCCCCAGGGTAGGGAGCAGCACTGGGTCCTCCTCCCCACCTTGGTGCAGGTGCCAGGGGCCAGGAAGTGCCGGTGGGCACCGCCGGGCCAGCTACAGTTGGGCTGGGGGGCTGATCCCGCCACCACCGCCTGCCCCACTGGCTCCAGCTCCTTCCTTCCTGTGAAACCAGAGCTGGGCTGGGCCTCGCTCAGGACTTCGGTGGATTTAAAGAGGCAGCACCATGCCTGCCAGCTTGGCTTCCTCCCCTCCCCAGGTAGGGTCTGGGGCAGAGAGGGGACTGGAGGACTGCTGGCTCCTCCCTTGCCCCGGGGTGACCCCTGGCCCTTGCCCTGTTTGGGGACCAGGCTGGGCCCTCCACTCTCCCAGGCTCGGGGCGGTGGGGTGGGTGGGGTGGGCTGTGGTTTCCTGTGCAGGCTGTCTGCCTGGCCCACAGTGCCCGCCCTGCCTGGGCTTCCTGCCTGTCTTGGTTCACTGTGCCCCCTACTGCTCCCCGCGGGGCGGGGGGGAGGGGACAGGCAGGGATTGGGCAGCAAACTTTGGGGCACCTCACTGCCAGGACATGCCTGGCACTGTCTGAGGAGCTGAGGGAGGTGACCTCAGGCTTGTCCAGGCAATGCCACGGGCTCTGCGGCCTCCGGAAGGTCCAAAGGGCACAGAACGCCCGTAGAAGCCCCCTGTGCAGACCCGGCTTGGGAAGGTCCGGGCCAGGAGTTTCCGGGTCTCCTTGGGGTTGGGGTTGCCTGACATGACGCTGGGGCACAGGTGGGGCTGGGCTGGAAACTCCCGGGCAGAAATGGCTGATTTGCATGGTCTCCTTTGGCAGGAAGGGCGGGGAAGTGGGGGGCACTGCTGGGAACCTGGATGGGGAAACCCCTCATCCCAGCTCCTGACCTGGAAGTTCCCACCGAGGGTCTCCGAGCCACACCTTGGTCCCTGAGCAGGTTTCCTGCTGGGCTGTGATCCTTGACCTCCGGTCCAGCCGGGGGACCTAGGGTGCCAGAGGACAGCTTCTAGGGACCAGGGAGACCTGCTGCCCTGGAGAAAGGGGGCTCAGGGGCTGTGGTCTTGGGGGCTGCACCCCTTTAGCCAGAGGCCAAGGATCCCACCCCTTTTGCTCCCAGCAGGGCCCTATCCTTTCAGCCGTCATTCAGGGCCCTAGCCATCCACTTCCTCTCCGGAGGCGTTTGCCCACTGAATGTGGGAGCGTGGACCCCGAGTTCTCTCACTGGGTGGCTTGGAGCCAGGCAGGGAGCCAAGCAGAGGCTCTCTAGGCGGGGACAGCAGGCAAGAGGCAGGTGGCACGGGTGTGTGAATGCCCCTGCGCCTGTGGCGGTTCTTGCTGAGCCAGGAGCTGGAGGGCTGGGCATCCATGGAAACTCCAGTCGGGTTGCCCAGCTCCAGCCCCGCCCCCCCCC
>NW_006286818.1:1365333-1366790 GCF_000327345.1 Myotis davidii
GGGCTCCCAGAGCCCCACCCCTTGCTTTTCACCATCACAGGGGCTCTGGGCCTGGCCTGGGGAGACTTCACCCATGGGGTGGGTGGTAGGAGTACAGGGGTGTAATATATGGTGACAGAAGATGATTTGAGCTGGGTGGTGGGCCTTATACTGATCTTGTCACGTAGAAAGCCACACCTGACACCTACATGATCCTATGAACCAGTGTCACCCCAATCAGTTTAATTTAAAAAACTGAACCCACGGGGAAGGACCCAGCCCTCCTGCTAACATCCCCAGGCCTTCCCGCACTCTCCTGGGGTTGTGTGAGGAGGCGGGGTCTCTGGGAGCTGGGCCCACTCCTGGGGATAAAAGTGGGAGGGGGTGCGATGGGAAAGTCCTGACTCATCCCTGCCTGACTCAGCTTGCTCTGTGGCTGGTGGGAGAGGGGGATGGTCCAGAGGAGAGCTCAGAGCCTTGGCCTCCGGAGACGCCGGAGAAGCCCATGTCCTAACACCTCCCGCCCCCCCAGCTGAGCACAGGTCCAGTATTCACAGCTGTAAACCTGGGCGGGGGGTGGGCCTGGCCCAGTGGCTGGCATGTGGGAAGCCAGCCCCCCAGTTACAGGCTCCACGCGCTGTCCTGCCCCCGCAGAGGGCCACTGCTGTGTTGGGGACACCATGGGCGGGGGTCTTAGCACTTCCACTTCTTGGTCCCTTCCTTTTCCTAGACCTCAACGTCCTCCTGGTGAAATGGGTGACTACACCCGACCCTCGCCCTGGCCAGCTTGGCTCAGTGGCGAATGTCACCCTCCAGGTTCAAGTCTTGGTCAAGAGCACGCCACTCCCCCCGTCGGGGAGGCAACCAGTCCCTGCCTCTCTCACAGGACGTTTCTCTCTCTTTCTTCCCTGCCACTCTCTCTCAATGGAAAATGTGAGGACTAATAACAAATACACAAACTACCCCCCAGTAGGTGGTAAGCAGTGAGGCTACAGGATAAAGGAGGTGGTGGAGCCTGCCCCCAGCCCCCCCGCCTCCGCTCTAACCCGCGCTGGTGCCGGGAAGGCCCTGGACTTTGAAACCTTCTCCTGAGGCCCCTCCCTTCCCAGGGACAGATCTGAGCCCGAAGGCTCACGTGCGGGGTTAAGTTAGGGTTAGACTCTCACCGGGCCCAGGGGGGCCCTGGTCCCTGGTCCCAGCCTAGCCTCCAGCCCCGGGTGGGGAGCAGTGGGACTGGGCACCAGTGCCTGGTGGGTCTGTCACCTGGGCTGGGCTGCAGGCCCAGGACCCTCTCTACTCCCTCCCCAGCATCGGCTGCGGGGGGGCTGGGCTGGGGGGCGAGAAGCGGCGGGGCGAGGCTTCTGCTGGTGTGTTTGTCCGGATGTATCCATGGCCCTGTGTGTGCTTCTCTGTGACTACCGGCTGCTAGGGCTCCTCTGGGGCCGGCCTCAGTCTTTCCATCTGTGCAATGAGCCGGC
>NW_006286818.1:1367140-1372756 GCF_000327345.1 Myotis davidii
ACACTGTCACACACAGAGCCACAGGGTGATCAGGGGTTTGGGGAGCTCCCCCCTATCAGGCACAGAGCAGGCCTGATCAGGGGGTTGGGGTGCCTTCCCCTGTCACAAACAGAGCAGGGCAGATAGGGAGGTTGTGGCCCTGCCCCCTGTCACACACAGAGCTGCAGGGTGATCAGGGGGTTTGGGAACTGCCCCCTGTCACACTGATCCCGGGTCCGGGAGGCCTCTCAGCTCCACTCCCCTCTCTCCAGTGCTCCCCGCCTGGCCGGGCCGTGCTAGAGGCCAGCTCCCTGCGGGTCAGTGCGGGCGGGATGGCTAGGACTAGCCTCTAGGACAGACCCCGCCTAGCAGTCCTCCTCTCCATCACCCTGTCCAGGTCCCTAGTCTAGGCTGCTGGGTCCTCCCTCTGCCCCTCCCCTCCTCACCCCCTCCCCAAGTCACAAGTTTTCTCTTTGGGGCTTGTTGCTGCAGTCCCTGCTCCAGTACCGAGTACCTGCTGGGCCCTGGGCACGCAGGGGCCGTAGCCCCACTGTGTGTGGGAGCCATGAGGATCCTGGCTAACAAGACAAGGTGTGTGGGTGTCATGGAGGGTGGGACGTGTGTGTGGAGTGTGGGGAAGGGAGGGGCCCAGGAGCCATGGGGCTGAGCTGTGCTGGCTTGGGGGATCCGGCTCCCTGGCACCCAGCTAGCTCAAGGGGGGTCCGAATGGGAAGGCCTGCCCTGAGCCAGGAGCCCAGCCTGAGTGCCTGGACCCTGGGGCAGGGGAATGGCAACCAGCTAGGCCTGCTGTGTAGTCCCTTCAGCCTTTTCTGCTGAGAAACAGTTTGAGTGGAACCCCTACCTCCCACCCCTCTGTGGGTCCCCTGGTGCCCTCTGGCCCGGGTCTTGCTGGGAGGGGGTGGCCAGCCTTCCTGCCTTCCCCAGGAGAGCCTGCAGACAGGCCAGGCGGCTGCAGGACAGCGGAGCTGAAATAAATCCGAGCTGGTGAGGAATGAGGGGGATAAATATCCTCTCCCGGTGATGTGATCTTTCCAGCGGCTATTAATAGGTCTCCGGGGATGGGGAGGTGGTGGGGGGAGCCAGCTGGATCTTAAAGGGCCCACAGCCTTGGAATCCTTGGCTGTGAGCTGCACTCCAGTCTGCTCCACACACCACTCCCCTTCCCCTTTCTTCCGGCTCCCGCCTGCCCGCCAGGCCCCTGGAGGCTTCCCCTCCCGCTCTGGGGAGCTGTCTGGACCAGTGGGTACCAACCACTCGGTGGTGCTTTTCCCCACTTCCCCGGGGACCGGGGCTGGGCATGAGTAGTGACCCTCAGGTCCTGTGCCCCTCCCTGTTGGACTGGGACACGTGGAAGTTGAGGTTTGGGACCTTGGAAGGAATCCAGACAGCAGACCCTAGGAAAGAGGATGCTAAGTGTTGGTCAGGTGCTAGTGTGTGAGGTGGTGGTGCCTGGAGGCTGCAGCCTGAGGGGTGTTGGGGTGTGGGTGGATCTGCCAGCAAAGGCTCTGGTTTTCATTTGAATTGTGGGCACTGAGGGTGGAGGGTGCCCCATCTTCACTCTCCAAGGTGAATGGCATCAGCCCTTGTCTGAGGAGCAGGGGAAGGAGGTCGGAATAAGCTGGGCATCTTAAGATGCCACTCAGCCCTCCCTCCCCTCCCAGTAGGTGAGGCAGGAGGGGCAGGCGTGCTAAGCCCCTGTCACGATTAACCTTTCCTGTCTCTCTCGCCTTCTCCCAGGTTGCCCCACCCCAGGAGGAGAGAAGCTCCAGGGAGCCCACCACTGTCCCCCCGTGGCCACTGCCCCCCTGCCCCATCCAAACCAATGCACCCAGAAAATAAGCTGACCAATCATGGCAAGACAGGGAATGGTGGGGCCCAATCCCAGCATCAGAATGTGAACCAAGGACCCACCTGCAACCTGGGCTCGAAGGGTGTGGGGGCGGGGAACCATGGGGCCAAGGCCAACCAGATTTCACCCAGCAACTCCAGCCTGAAGAACGCCCAGGCCCAGGCCGGGGGGCCCCCCTTCAGCTCGCTCAAGGGCAAAGTGAAGAGGGAGCGGAGTGTATCTGTGGACTCTGGAGAGCAGCGTGAGGCTGGGACGCCCTCCCTGGACTCAGAGGCCAAAGGTACCCCTTTTCTGACCCCCAGGAGCCCAGCATGTTCGACAGCCCATGGCCCACACTTGCGCGGAGCCCATCTTTCTGTCCCCTTCCCGGTCCTCATCCCCTGCTTCTCTCCAGCATGTATGTGGGGACACCTTTCTCTTATCCCCATTACACCCACCCACCGGTGGTTTTCTCAGGATTGGGAGTGGCCAGGGGGGAGATGTGTCATCCTTAGGTGCCACCCATGCTGGGGCCACCCAGTGGTGGGGCTCCCGGTCAGCCTCTTCCTCTCCGGCTGTCCCACCAGAACCTCCGGGGGAGGCGGAAGGTGCTCCGTGAGGAGGAGCAGGCCCACACCCCCCAGGAGCCTCCTGGTCTGGGCTGGTGGGAGCTGCTGCAGCCACTAGCCTGGAAGAGTAGCAGGGGCCTCCCCCTCCCCCGCCCCAGCCTTAATTAGAACCAGTTGTGCTTGGTGCTGGTTGGGGGAGGGGAGGCAGGCCATGGGGCTGTAGAGAGAAATCAGGAACAAATGGTGGTGTGGTGGGGGCCAAGGGCTGGCGAAATGCCCACCACAGCCTGGGCATCGCCCTGGGGTATCTGGGAGAATGGGCCTGGAGGTGGAGGACAGGCTGAGGTGCTCACTCTGCCCCGCCTGCCCTCCTGCCCAGCAGAGGTGGCACCCCGGAGCAAGCGGCGCTGTGTGCTGGAGCGGAAGCAGCCGTACAGCGGAGACGAATGGTGCTCAGGACCAGACAGCGAGGAGGACGACAAGCCCATCGGGGCCACCCACAGTGAGTGCCCATCATGCCAGGGTGCTGTGGCCCACGCTGCCCTTGGGAGATGGCTGCCCTAAGGGAGCCTTCCTCCCCTCACCTCGGGCTTCAGAGTGCTGAGCCTGGGCAGGCAGGGAGCAAGGGCCAGGAGCCAGGCTCCTTCCTTCTAATCCCACCTCCATACTGTTGCTCCCTGCACTGTGACAGCTCTGCCCCTGCCTTCCCGGTGCTCAGTGCCCCCCTTTTCCTAAGGCCCAAGGCAGGGTGGGGTGAACCTCAGGTGGCCCCTCCTGGCTCTTGCGCTTATACCTCCAAGAATTGCTGGCCTGTGCTGCCACCTGCTGGTCAGTGGAGGGAGGACAGCGAGAGTCCAGCATCACTTGGAGTGGGACAGTTGGCTCTGATGTCCGCCCTTCCCGGGTGTGAGCTAACACTGGCTGTGTCTGGCGCACCTCCCTGACCTTTAACTGACTCCTGGCAAGTGCCCAGAATACATCACCAGGACAAAGTGTGGGTGGGTGCCCACTCCTCTTATGCTCGGTTCATGAGCCCCTGGCTGAATCCTTCCCTGATAGATGAGGGTGGTCACTGCCTCTAAGGACAGATACCCCTCCTCTATCTTATTCACTTTTAAAAAAGTAATTTTTTAAAATTGATTTCAGAGAGGAAGGGAAAGGGAGAGAGAGATAGAAACATCAATGATGAGAGAGAATCATTGATTGGCTGCTTCCGGCAACCTGGGCATGTGCCCTGACTGGTAATCGAACCATGACCTCCTGGTTCATAGGTGAACACTCAACCACTGAGCTATGCTGGCTGGGCTGTCACATTGACTTTTATGATGCTAGCCTGCACCATTGTAAAAATGCGGGGAGACACTGGGAAATACAGAGAAGATGTTGCTAACACCTCATACTCAGTTCCAAGGCAACCATTAGTACTATTTTAGTTGTACTGCCTGCCACTAGATTCTCAAAGAGTTCTTTTTGTTTTAAATATGTTTTTTTACATTTATTTTTAAAATCTATTTTATTGATTTTTTTACAGAGAAGAAGGGAGAGGGATAGAGAATTAGAAACATCAATGAGAGAAAAACATTGATCAGCTGCCTCCTGCACACCCCCTACTGGGGATGTGCCCACAACCAAGGTCCATGCCCTTGACCGGACTCAAACCTGGGACCGTCAGTCCTGAGGCCAATGCTCTATCCACTGAGCCAAACCTGACTAGGAATCGAACTGTGATCTCTTGGTTTCTGGGTCAGTGCTCAGCCACTGAGCCATGCCAGCCAGGCTCTCAAAGAGTTCTAAATGGTGGGGCAGTATAATGCAGAGTGAATAGCACAGACTTTTCATTCAGACCACCTTGGTTTATAGACCAGGTTTCCACTAATTATTTGTATAAATTGGGAAAAGGGCCTCTGTTTATTCGCCTATAAAAATATTTACCTCATAGGGTTGATATGTAGTGAGTTGGTACATATAACACACTTAGAACAATGTTAGCTTTTCAGAGAGGAAGGGAGAGGGAGAGAGAGATAGAAACATCAATAGCGAGAGAGAACCATTGATCGGCTGCCTCCTGCACATCCCTACTTGGGATTGAACCCACAGCCTGGGCACGTGCCCAGACTGGGAATGAACCAGTGAGCTCTTGGTGCGTGGCTCAGTTCCGACACTCCACTGCTGAGCTGTACTCACTCGGCCCCGGTGGTTTTTTAGCTTGTGACTTGCCTTTGAACTTGTTACAAAAAATAGATTTCTTTGACTGCCCCTTATGCAGGACAGGAGAACTGAGGCTGAGAGGGACTGTGTCTTATTCATAAGCTTACACAGCCAGCTAGTTAGTGGTAGGGCTAGTTAGTGGTGAAAAATCACTCATCGTCTGAATCCTCAGTTGGTGCACCCTTTTGCCTTCTCCCCTCGCAGAGACCAGGGCATGAGGATGGAGCAGGGCTAAGAGCAGGTTTCGCAGACTCTGTGGGCGTCGCATTTGGGGTGCCAAACCTTTCCCTTTCTTCTCATCCACATGGTCCCCACGATTGCCATCCTGGTCAAAGACTGGTCTAGGGCAAGTACGTGTGGAAAGCAAGCTGGGAAACCACCAGAATGTGGCAGCAAAGGGCCCCGTGGGCACCACCTTCCACAGTGCACCTTTCCCTTGGCGCCTCTGGGCGATGGGGGTGCCAGCTAGTTCTCCTTTCTAAATCTGGACTGCTGACCCTCTTTCCTTCCCTTCCCTGCAGATTGTAATGTAGGAGACCCTGCCATGGCGGCCCCACAGCTGGGTCCCGGCCAGACCCCCCAGCTTCCCCTCAGTGAGGGCAGTGCCCCAGGCCCCCCGCACGGGCCCCCAGCAGCCCTGCGGCCAGATGCCTCCGGGGGCAGTGGTGTCCCCGGAAAGCCTCCCTCACAATTTGTGTATGTCTTCACCACCCACCTGGCTAACACGTAAGTGCCTCACAGACTGCACTGGCTCTCTTTACCCAGCAACCTGGAGCCTGGGGTCTGGTGGGAGTGTCTGTGGGGCCAGAGTTGGTTTGGGTTGGGTTGGTTGGGTCGAGTTGATTGGGTTGAGTCCAGTTGGGTTGGTTGGATTGGCTTGAGTTGGTTGGGTTGGATTGTTAGGTCGGGTTAGGTTGGTTGGGTCGGGTTGATTGGGTTTGGTTGGGTTGGTTGGGTTGATTGGGTTGGGTTGGGTTGGTTGTGTAGGGTTGGTTGGGTTGGGTTGGGTTT
>NW_006286818.1:1373122-1378838 GCF_000327345.1 Myotis davidii
TCGGGTCGGGTTGGGTTGGGTCAGGTTGGTTGGGGTTGGTTGGTTGGGGTTGGTTGGGTCGGGTTGGGTTGGGTCAGGTTGGTTGGGGTTGGTTGGGTCGGGTCGGGTTGGGTTGGGCCCAGTTGGGTTGGGGTGGTGAAGGTGAGGGGCCCTTCTTCCTCCTCTCTGAGCTGTTGTGTCGAACCCTGTGCAGGGCTGCGGAGGCTGTGCTGCAGGGCCGGGCCGACTCCATCCTGGCCTACCACCAGCAGAATGTGCCCCGGGCCAAGCTTGACCAGGTGGGTGTGGTGCTGGCTGGGCCTGGGGCCTCCATTAGCAGCCACCTGGGCCGGTGCACCCTGCCTTGTCTCACGCTCTGCCTTTGTCCTCTTGCAGGCCCCCAAAGCGCTCTCCACCCCAGAGCCGCTCCCCCTGAGCACACCGTCTGCAGGCACCCCACAATCCCAGCCACCTCAACTGCCACCCCCGCCCCCAGCCCCTGGCAGTGCCCCCCCCGCTCTGCCTTCTGAGGGACCTCCTGAGGACACTAATCAGGACCTGACACCCAACTCAGTGGGAGCTGCCAGCACAGGTGGTGGGACTGGGGGTACCCACCCGAACACCCCTACAGCTGCTACGAACAACAACCCGCTGCCTCCAGGAGGAGACCCCAGCGTCGCCCCTGGCCCTGCCCTCCTTGGGGAGGCCCCCCCCCCAGGAAGCGGGCAGCGCAGCCTGGTGGGCTCGGAGGGGCTGTCCAAGGAGCAGCTAGAGCACCGGGAGCGCTCCCTACAGACCCTGCGGGATATTGAACGGCTGCTGCTCCGCAGTGGGGAGACCGAGCCTTTCCTCAAGGGACCCCCGGGGGGCGCAGGTGAGGTCGGACCACCAGCACCAGCCCCTTCCGCGCCCCCGCAGCCCCCCACTGCCCCTCCTGGCGGGCTGAAGAAGTACGAGGAGCCCTTGCAGTCCATGATTTCGCAGACACAGAGCTTAGGGGGCCCCCCACTGGAGCATGAGGTGCCTGGGCACCCCCCAGGCGGGGACATGGGACAGCAGATGAACATGATGATGCAGAGGCTGGGCCAAGACAGCCTGACGCCCGAGCAGGTGGCCTGGCGCAAGCTGCAGGAGGAGTACTATGAGGAAAAGCGGCGGAAGGAGGAGCAGATTGGGCTCCACGGGGGCCGCCCGCTGCAGGACATGATGGGCATGGGCGCGGTGATGGTGAGGGGGCCGCCGCCTCCCTACCACAGCAAGCCTGGGGACCAGTGGCCGCCCGGGATGGGCGCCCAGCTGCGGGGGCCCATGGATGTCCAAGATCCCATGCAGCTCCGGGGCGGACCTCCCTTTCCCGGCCCCCGTTTCCCAGGCAACCAGATGCAACGGGTGCCTGGGTTTGGGGGCATGCAGGGCATGCCCATGGAGGTGCCTATGAATGCCATGCAGAGGCCTGTGAGGCCGGGCATGGGCTGGACCGAAGACTTACCCCCCATGGGGGGGCCCAGCAGTTTTGCTCAGAACCCCGTGCCCTACCCAGGTGGGCAGAGTGAAGCAGAGCGATTCATGACCCCCCGGGTTCGTGAGGAGCTGCTGCGGCACCAGCTGCTAGAGAAGCGGTCCCTGGGTATGCAGCGCCCCATGGGCATGGCCAGCGGCGGCGGCATGGGGCAGGGCGTGGAGATGGAGCGGATGATGCAGGCGCACCGGCAGATGGACCCAGCCATGTTCCCCGGGCAGATGGCGGGCGGTGAGAGCCTGGCGGGCACTCCCATGGGCATGGACTTTGGCGGAGGCCGGGGCCTTCTAAGCCCCCCGATGGGGCAGTCCGGGCTGAGGGAGGTGGACCCCCCCTTGGGGCCAGGCAACCTCAACATGAACATGAACGTGAACATGAACATGAACATGAACCTGAATGTGCAGATGACCCCGCAGCAGCAGATGCTGATGGCGCAGAAGATGCGAGGCCCTGGGGACATGCTGGGTCCGCAGGGCCTCAGCCCCGAGGACGTGGCCCGGGTGCGGGCCCAGAGCAGCGGCGGCCTAGTGGGCGGCCCGCAGAAGATGCTGATGCCCTCGCAGTTCCCCAGCCAGGGCCAGCCGGGCTTCTCCGGAGGCCAGGGGCCCTACCAGGCCCTGCCACAGGACATGGGCAACACCCAGGACATGTTCAGCCCCGACCAGAACTCCATGCCCATGAGCAATGTGGGGACCACTCGGCTCAGCCACATGCCTCTGCCCCCTGCATCCAACCCTCCGGGGTCTGTGCACGCAGCCCCAAGCCGGGGGCTGGGCCGACGCCCTTCAGACCTCACCATCAGTGTTAATCAGATGGGCTCGCCGGGCATGGGGCACCTGAAGTCGCCCACACTTAGCCAGGTGCACTCCCCGCTGGTCACCTCGCCCACTGCCAACCTGAAGTCACCCCAGACTCCCTCACAGATGGTGCCCTTGCCTTCTGCCAACCCGCCGGGACCTCTCAAGTCGCCCCAGGTCCTGGGCTCCTCGCTCAGTGCCCGCTCGCCCACGGGCTCTCCCAGCAGGCTCAAGTCTCCCTCCATGGCGGTGCCTTCTCCGGGCTGGGTCGCCTCGCCCAAGACAGCCATGCCCAGCCCTGGGGTCGCCCCGAACAAGCAGCCGCCTCTCAGCATGAACTCATCCTCCACCCTGGGCAGTATGGAGCAGGGTGAGTCAGCATGCGGGTGTGTGGGCACTGGGCTCAGGCGCGGGGCATCTCCAGGTGGGCTCGTGTGGGGCGGGTGATGGAGGAGGCCCCTGGACGGAGATGGGAGGCTCTGCTGGGCTTTCCCAGGAGCACATGCTAATCTCTAGGCATTTTGAGGGGTCACACTTGTGATCTCCCACCGTCTGGGCCCCCAAGGCTGTAGGAGCTGCTTGGAGAAGGGTGGGCTGCAGTGACAATAGTGGGAGGGCCTGGGTGTAGGGGACACCTGGGTGGAGGTACGCCTGGAGGACCTGGTGGAGGTGTGGGGCTGACCCCTCGTGCACCCCCAGTATGAACAGCCAGGTTCATCTCCCCCTCCCCCCCGTCACCCTGCTCTGTCTCCCGCTTCCGTAGGTGCCCTCCCGCCCGGCGGTCCCCGGAGCAGCTCCTCGGCGCCTCCCGCCAACCCCACCGGCGGCCTCATGACCCCCAGCCTGCCGTTCACTTCCTCCCCAGATCCCTCGCCGTCCCAGAACCCGCTGTCGCTGATGATGTCCCAGATGTCCAAGTACGCCATGCCCAGCTCCACGCCGCTCTACCACAACGCCATCAAGACCATCGCCACCTCGGACGACGAGCTGCTGCCCGACCGGCCCCTGCTGCCCCCGCCACCACCGCAGGGCTCCGGGCCAGGTGCGGGGCTAGGAAAGGGCCCGGGGGATAGCTGATGTGGGCCCTGGGGGCGAGGAGAGTGGGCATGGCGCGGTCACCCCTGTGGGCATGCTGGCTGTTGTGTGCTCCCTCACGGCCCTTGGCGTAGGGGGTGGTGTCCCGGACACTATTCCCACTCGCAGTCATTTAGGGAAACTAAGCCCAGGCCACGCAGGGGTCTGTCCAGCACCCGGAGATGTGTCCGTGGCAACCTGGGCCAGACCTGGATCTCTTGGCTTCTCACCTTCATGCCTCGCGCCCCTTTCCTTGTAGCTGGGGCAGGCCGATGTGAGGGTCCTCCCTCCTGGCACCAGCTGGTACCTGGAGTTCCTCATCCCTTTTTCTCTTTCCCCACAGGGATCAGCACCAACCAGTCCAACCCGATGCACCTGAACTCAGCTGCTGCCCAAAGCCCCATGGGCATGACCCTGCCAGGCCAGCAGCCCCTGTCCCACGAGCCCCAGCCTGCCATGCTCCCCTCCCCCACCCCTCTGGGTTCCAACATTCCACTGCACCCCAATGCTCAGGGGACAGGGGGGCCTCCTCAGAACTCAATGATGATGGCTCCAGGGGGCCCAGACTCCCTGAATGCTCCCTGTGGCCCTGTGCCCAGCTCCTCCCAGATGATGCCCTTCCCCCCACGGCTGCAGCAGCCCCATGGCGGCGGCGCCATCCCC
The DNA here is from genome assembly GCF_000327345.1 of Myotis davidii. NCBI lineage: Eukaryota > Metazoa > Chordata > Mammalia > Chiroptera > Vespertilionidae > Myotis > Myotis davidii. The sequence goes on from NW_006286818.1 coordinate 1,377,155, forward strand.
AGTGGGGGTGGGGGACCGGGCCTACAGCAGCACTACCCCTCGGGCATGCCCCTGCCCCCCGAGGACCTGCCCGGCCAGCCACCTGGCCCCATGCCCTCCCAGCAGCACCTGATGGGCAAAGGCATGGCTGGGCGCATGGGCGACGCGTACCCGCCGGGTGTGCTCCCAGGGGTGGCATCCGTCCTGAACGACCCCGAGCTGAGCGAGGTGATCCGGCCCACCCCGACGGGGATCCCCGAGTTCGACTTGTCCAGGATCATCCCCTCGGAGAAGCCAAGCAGCACCCTCCAGTACTTCCCCAAGAGCGAGAACCAGCCCCCCAAGGCCCAGCCCCCCAATCTGCATCTCATGAACCTGCAGAACATGATGGCGGAGCAAACCCCCTCACGGGCCCCCAACCTCCCAGGCCAGCAGGGTGTCCAGCGGGGGCTCAACATGCCCATGTGCCACCCTGGACAGATGTCCTTGCTGGGCAGGACAGGTATGCCCCCGCAGCAGGGCATGGTGCCCCACGGTCTGCACCAGGGGGTCCTGTCCCCGCCGCAAGGCCTCATGACCCAGCAGAATTTCATGCTGATGAAGCAGCGGGGCGTGGGGGGCGAGGTCTACAGCCAGCCCCCCCACATGCTCTCCCCGCAGGGCTCCCTCATGGGGCCCCCGCCCCAGCAGAACCTCATGGTGTCCCACCCTCTGCGGCAGCGCAGCGTGTCTCTGGACAGCCAGATGGGCTACCTCCCCGGCCCGGGCGGCATGGCCAACCTGCCCTTCTAGCACTCCCTGCCTGGGGCCGGGCAGCACTGCAAATAGTGTCACCTGAAAAGTGTCTTCCCTCCAGTGTTGGGGTGACCTGGGGTCCAGGGTGGGTTGGAGGGTGGGAGGGGCTTGTGTGGGGAATGGCATTTGTGGCAACCAGACGTGCTGGCAGCTGAGTGGGATGGCAGTGGGAGGGCTCTGGGTAGGGAGTTGTTCCATGTGGCCATCAGACCATCCCACCCCACCCCCAAGTCCTTGGAGCCTGTTTTCCCTGTGTCTCTGCACCCCTCACTCAGCTCTGTGTTCCGAGTCCCGTGTGGAGTCCTCGGAGGGGAGAGGAAGAGGAGGTGACATCTCCCTTCTCCATCCCCCCTTCCCACCACTCTCTCCAGTGCCCAGCCTTGCTGCTCCTGGTTCTGCTCCCACCTGGTTCTTCTCTTTTCCTGCCTCATCTCCTCTCTCTGCTGCTGTGGCTGACCCCCTCACCCCCTCACCGCCCCCCGCCCCGCAGGTGGCCGGCCAGGTGGGCGGGGCTGCCCTGGCGCATGGAGAGCTGCGCTTTGTGCTGGTCTGTGTGCGCCTCAGTCCTGTGCTTTGACAGAGGTCACCCAAAGGAGGGATGGAAGAAGCTCCTCCCCTCTTTCAGATTACTGCCCCGGGCCTGCAGCCTGACACACCTGTCTGCTGCTCACAGCACCTCTGGGTCTCTAGAGGGTGCCATTCTGGTACCCCCAAATGGGGAAATGAGAGCCCAAACCTGATGCATAACCCACACCTGATAGAATGTCCAAACCTGACAGATGGCCCACCCCTGACATAGCCCTGCACACCTGACAGAAAGCCCCCCACACCTGACATAGCCCCCCACACCTGACATAGCCCCGCACACCTGACATAGCCCACACACCTGACATAGCCCCCCACACCGGAC
>NW_006286818.1:1378916-1379464 GCF_000327345.1 Myotis davidii
ACACCGGATAGATGGCCCACACCTGAACTGAGGTCAGACCACCTGGCTTTTCCCTGGTGAGCCCAGCAGGGCTGAGACCTGTGGAACAGCAGGCTGCTGTGTGTGTGTGTGTGTGTGTGTGTGTGTGTGTGAGTGATGCGCCCCTGGCTTCCGGTTGTGGATGGCTGATGACCCCTAGCTACATCTTAGCCAGAACTTGAAGTCCTGGGTCCCCAGGCTGAGGGGAGGGAAGAGGAGAGGCAGAGGCTGTGTGGCCCCGAGTGGAGCCGTGAGGAACAGCAGGGGGCCCAGGGGGCCCTGTGCCTGCGGCAATGGCTCTGGGCCAGGTCACCCCTAGGGCCCCCAATCTCCAGAGGCTGCCACCTAATTCTATCACCGAAGAAGGGAGGGTGGCCGAGCCTCTCTCCCGGCCTCTGCAAGCAGAGGGGCGTCCTGCTGGCCTGTCTGCCTGCTGCCCACGCACTGGCAAAGCTCCTCTGCCCAGGGCCCGGGCTGTGCCCACCCGGGCGCAGTCACTCTCTCCCCCTCCGAGCTCCCCCCACCTCAGT
>NW_006286818.1:1379610-1381790 GCF_000327345.1 Myotis davidii
CCTTCTCTCGCTTCCCTTCCTGCTGTGGGGCAGGACGCTCCCTGGGCCTCCAGGGCCATGTCTAGACAAGGTGTCCTCTGCCAGGGCCTCTGCTCAGCCCGACCTGCAGGGCCTGGCCCCACCTCGGCAGCTGTCACACAAAGGGACTCCCTAACTTCTCCGTCTGGTGCTGTGCTCAGTCCACTGTCAGCCGGACCCAGAGCTTTTCCTCGGGGGGCGGCAGGCTCCTGCCTCCCGGGCCCAGGACCCAGGCCTCTGTGTCCAGGAGCCACTGCCACCATCCAGCCAGGCGCGCTGCCTGCGCTGCCTGCACTGGGCCTGTCTCCCTGAGCCCCCACCCCCACCCCAAACTCTCCAACTGACTCCGTGTAGCCTGCCCAGAGGGGAGGGCCAGACTGCAAGGCCTGACACTCCTCTTCCCACCTGCTGTCAGAGTAGCTTTTCCAGGCGAACTCCACAGGCCAGCCTCCTCCATCCAAGGCCATCCCCAGCCATTTTGTACCATTATATAAATATATATAAATATAAATATATAAATACAATATGTGAAGACATCCTTTGGGTTTTTATTTTGAAACAATTTTTAGGCTTGTTCCGGGGGTCTCTGTGCTGCCTGTACTGTATTGACCTGTTTTATAGGTGCCTTTTTATTAAAAAGAAAATGCAAAATCTGATCTCTTGCCTCTTTGCTTCCATGTCTGGCTCCGCTGACCAGCTTGCTGTTGGGTGCCGGGAGACAAAAGCTCTGAGTCCCCTCATGGGGGCCTCGTCGGGAATGTGGCCGATTGGCCTGCGTGGGAGTGGGCAGCTCAGATGCGCCCTGGCAGGAGCAGGGGCCTGGCTCTCCCACTCCAGGCGGACCGAAGCCTGGGGGCAGGGGGGCAGGTGGACCGGTGGGCGAGCCACTTCCTTCCCTCTGAGGAGCAGCCTCCAGGGCAGGGCCGTTGCCTGGGGCCTGTGCCGGCCTGGCCTCCGCGGGCTGGGGAGTTGGCTCCAGAGGCTTCTCTCTGGCTTTCCCCTCAGGTCTGCACATTGTCCTGACCTTCCTGCTGTGGCGGGGACCCTCCTGGCTGAGGCACATCCTGGAGGGCAGGGAACCACCGCCTGCCTCCTGCCTCAGTGCCCAGGCCCACCCCTGGGCAGAGGAGGGGGCGGCTTTGGTGTAGAACGTCCCTCCTTGCGGTGGGGGCAGGAGACCTCCTGCCCCCGCCCCACTGCTCCTTTCTGCTGGCTCGGCCTGAGTTCCCTGGGACACTGGCTGCTCCGAGGTGCATGCGCCGGTCCTCCCGGGGCCCAGGGACACGGAGCTGGCCCAGGGACAGTGTGGTCGGAGCCGGGGACAGCTGCCGGGGTTGAATCGGTCTGAGCTTCCTGCGGGGGCGAGTGGTTGTGCTAGGCACCAATTTCCGGTGTTTACCTATGCCGCCATCTTGGCAACTGCCTCTCCTCAGCCTCCACCTCCACCCCGCAGCTCAGCGTTGCCTTCGGGGCGGGCGGGAGGCGCCCGAGCCGTGGAGCCGCGGGCCGGTGGCCTGTGAGACGTGCATTCTGGGGCTTGGTGGCTTTCCACTTTGGTGAAGACAGAGTAAACTTGTTTCTCGAGTTTTGGGTGGTTCAGATGAGGAAGGCGGGCGGGGCCCTCTCAGCCCAGGTGACTCAGGTGGCACAGCCCTTTTGGGCCGTGGAGCTGCTTTCCCTCCCTGGACCCAGCCCAGCCCCGGGGGGGCGGGGGGGAAAAAATACCACATGATCTCACTTATTCATGGATAATTGAGACCATTATAAACTTTTGAACAATAATAGATACAGAGGCAGAGCTGCCTCAAACACCCATTCCTGCGAAATTCCCAGAGTCAGGGTGCCCCTCAAGAAAGTCAAAGCAGAAGGGGGGCTGGGACCTAGAAGGTGGTGAGGGAGGTGGCGTTCTCCGACTCGGAGAGGCTGCTCTTGCGCCAGGCGGGGAGGAACTGGCAGAGGGTGGCGGGCCCCGCGCAGCCCAGCTTGGCCAGCACCCGGTAGAGCACGGGGTTGAGGCAGCAGTGGGCCAGGCCCAGGAACTCGCCCACGGTGATGGCCACGGACAGGTAGCCGCGCAGCGCGCAGCTGCCGCCCACGGCCCGCAGCCGGGACAGGGTGTCCAGGAAGATGGCCACGTGGTAGGGCGACCAGCAGAGGAAGAA
>NW_006286818.1:1382329-1384953 GCF_000327345.1 Myotis davidii
AGGCAGCCCGCCAGCCAGACGGCGGCGCAGGTGGCGTGGACGGAGAGGCGGCGGCGGTGGCGGTAGGCGTGGACGGCCAGCACGATGGCCAGGTAGCGGTCCACGGCCACGCAGGCCAGCAGCAGGCTGCTGCAGTAGAAGTTGACCTTGTGCAGCGCGATCACGGCCTTGCAGGGGACGGCGCCCAGGACCCAGCCCACCGAGCCCTCGGCCACGGCGAAGGGCAGGATGAGCACCAGCAACAGGTCGGCCGCCGCCAGGTGGAACAGGAAGGTCTCGGTGGAGCTGCGCGTGTGCCGGTGCCGCTCCAGGACCGCCAGCACCAGGATGTTGCCCGTCAGCCCCAGGAGGAAGACCAGGCCGTAGGCCACGGGCATGAACACGGCCTTGAAGGAGGTGAGGAGGGGCCCCTCGGCCGCCGAGCAGATGTGGTTTTCCACGGGGGCGGTCTCCGTGCTGTCGCTGTAGTTTCCTAGTTCCTTGGGTCGCAGGAGTGAGGAGACAGGAAGGCAGAGAACTGAGGACCCGCCTTGCTCCCTGGAGAGGGGTCCCGACTCCCCACAGATTGTCCTGATCCCCCACTGACTGCTCTTGCCTGCACTCCCTGCTGTCCCACTGACCACACCCCAACTTCCCTGGGTGTCCTTGACCACATTGCTCTGAGCGCCTTTTCCCGCTTCAGTTTTCGTCTGTAAAAGAGGCCGATTGGCCCGGCTGCTGTGGCTGCTGTGAGCATCAGCCTATGAACCAGGAGCTCACAGTTCAATTCCCAGTCAGGGCACAGGCCCAGGTTGTGGGCTTGATCCCCAGGAGGGGGCATGCAGGAGGCAGCCGATCCGTGATTCTCTCTCATCATTGATGTTTCTCTCCCTCTCCCTTCCTCTCTGAAATAAAAAATATATTTTAAAAATAAATAAAAGGGACTGATGGCTCAGGGGAGTGATGGAGATGAAAGGACTCACAGGTGTGGCATGCTGCACGGCCTCTGACGGGCTGTGCCCCGAAAGCTACCCCTGTCTGTGTCCCCACGTGTGCAGGTGCAGCTCTGGGCTGGAATCCAGACTCCAGAGTGGGAATGGCTCCAGCGGGGCCAGAGCTGTCTGCTCCATCCGTAAAGCCTAGAGTCCCCGCAGGGACGGTGCTGGGGGCTGCTGCCCCTCTTGATGTGCCCTCTCTTCCCGTCAGTGTCCTTGAAGCTGCAGTAACAGCCTCCATTTCCATTCATCTAACAACAGGCTCAGGCAGGCAATGTTCCTAGTTTACCAAGGCATCTCGCTCAAGATCAGTCGTTTGAACCACTTGATCTAACTCCAGAGCCAGTGCCGCCACCACCAGGGGCAGGGCCTGGGCTGCCCTCCGGGACACGGACACTCCCGTCACTAGAGCTCCCCTGGCAGCCTCAGAAGCAAGAGGAAGGCAGGGAGACCAGGCCCAGGGGGCGGGAGGGAGGAGCCTGTTCCCAGGGAAGCGGGTGTGCCCACTCTGTCCTTGCTCCCCTGCCCCAGCTTCCTCCCCCCCCCCCTCCCCGGCACTCAGGTTGCTTACCCAGCTAACCGCAAAGGAAGAGGGGGGTTGGCTGTGCCTTTTCATACCTTTCACTCACAGCTGGCCCCCTGCACCTGCTCCGCCTCCCTCCCGCCTCTCCCCTCACCAGACCTCTCTCTATGGCATTTTCAAAACCAGTGATAACCAATGAGTGTCCGTTACAAAAGACACTGCCTATTATCAAGGATCCCAGGGAGGGAGAGGCTGGGAGAGGTCCTGGCAGCCTGGTTCTGGGGTCCCGTGCTGCCTTCCTTCTGGAGAGTGAGTCCTGCACAGCCAGGCATTGGCAGCGCCCCAGGAGTCCCAGTTCCCATCCCCAAATTGGGGTCTTTTCCTTCTGGTCCCTGGGGCAGGTGACTCTGGAGAAGTGGGTGAGGGGATACATTCGTACCATGGCAGACCCTCTGCCCCCCATCCCTCTCCATCCCCTCCATTCAATGCTGGGGACCAGTGTCCCTCTGTGGGTCTTCACTCTGCCTGGCTCCTACACAGAGGAGGGATTTTCCAACCCCAAATCCCCATCGCACCAGGGTCCTGCTGGTTCCTGTTTACCTATAAACAGTGTTTTTTTAATTTTTCTTTTCTTCCCAATTTCACACTGAATAGCAAAACCAATGATGAGGAAAATCATGTTTGTGAGAAAGCGCCTCAAGATGGAGTAAGCCTTGGACCCGGCGAGCATGACGCTGAGCAGAACAAGTCAGCCAGAGAGAGACAACATCACAGGCCCTCGCTCACGCGTGGGATCTAATGAGCAGCATGAACCGGTGACCAAGAATGGACCCGGAGGCGGAGCGCATCGCTCAAAGGGAAGGTCGGGAGGGTGGGCGAGGGGGAAAGAGATCAACCAATGAAGTCATATGCGCATATGCACAACCCACGGACACAGGCAACTGGGGGGGCCGGGGGGGCGGTGGGGAGAGATGAATGAGGGAAAAAGGGGACATATGTAATACTTTCAACAATAAAGGTTTTAAAAGAAAAGAAAGATTGGAGTAAGCCGCCGTCATGCATTCACACATGGGATGCAATGTGGGGCTCAGGAAGAAGTGGGGTTCACCTCCAAGTTCTCTCAGGGA
>NW_006286818.1:1385052-1395579 GCF_000327345.1 Myotis davidii
TGCTGCGGGGAGGGTGGGCGGGGCGCAGCCTCCACCCCACCGTCCTTTAACACCAGGCTCCTCCACTAAGGTGGTGTTTCCCACTAAGGTTTTGTTTAAGAAAATGGTTCTATTTTCACCTGAAGCCCCTGGAATTGCAGGGTGAGGCCTACATGCCTCCAAAGGGACTTTAACGCTCAACAAAACACACCTCCTCTGACCTTTGAAACCTCACACTTCATTTTATGGCTTTAGCCTGCTGCCCGGGCACCCAGCACATCCTGGTCTCCAACGCTCGGCCCCACGCTCCCTTTGGCAGAGCAGTCCTTCCTGACTGAGCCTGCTGCCCGGGCCCGTCAAGGTCAAGGCCGCGCCAGCGCCTCCTCCATCCCTCCCGGCTCTTCCTTTGGCTGCACATCTTCCCTTCTTACAGGACGTGCGCCTTTGCCACAGGACCAGGGCGGGCACCTGCTCCTTCCCTGCGTGGCCAGCTCTTTTATTTTTATTTTTTAATGATTTCAGAGAGGAAGGGAGAGAGAGAGAGAGAGAGAAACAACAATGATGAGAGAGAATCATTGATCGGCTGCCTCCTGCATGCCCACACTGAGGATGGAGCCCGCAACCTGGACATGTGCCCTGACCAGGAATCAAACATGACCTCCGGGTTCATAGGTCAATGCTCAACCACTGAACCACGCAGGCCAGGCGGCGGGTGAGTGTTTGGAGGCAGGCCTCTGGAGCCCCCTCACAAGGTGCATTTCACTCTCCAGGGCAGTGGGGCAGGTGTGTCCTGAGCGGCTCTGAGAACAGTGCCCCAGAGCAGGCTGGGCCCGTTATCCTGGGACTTAGAAAAGTCTCTCTGTGCCCCGGGGGACATTCGGACACTGCTTGTCACCCTCTGCAGCTCTTGCTTCCTCCAATGCCCTGCAGAGTCTAGAGCCTGCCTCGGGTTCGCTCTCCATGTTACAAGCCATTTCCAATGTCGTCACTGAACACAACCATTGGACTCATCCTGGAGTCCATGCACAGCTTTGCAGTTCAGAGGCAGAAGAGAGGCAGAGCTGGGAGCAGCCCGTGGGCTGGGCTAGGCCTGCACCGGCTGTGCTGGGAGCTCAGCGTCCCTGGCCCAGGGGAGCTCGGGTACAGCCACCCGTCCGGCCAGAAGCCCTTTCTGAGAAGCACTTCAGTCCTCCCTCTCGAAAGCGTCCTGGTGGATTCATTTGTTTTCACTTAAAACCAGCACAGTGGGATGGCCTGGGACCCCAGGGCCCCTCTCCCAGGAACCCAGACTTTGATGCAGGTTGCGGGGAGGGTCTGTACCTCCTTTCTGGCCGGGAGGGATTTGCTTGGCGAAGCGCTCAGGCAGGAGGGGACAGAAGGACACTGTTCTGCGGGCGCTGGGAGTTGGCACATCTTGGCAGGAGCATCAAACAGCCCATCAAACAGCTGGTTTGAGGGCTTGGGAGTGGCAGGTGAGGAAGCTGGTCTAGAAAGCACTTCCCATACCCGGGGGATCAGGCACTCCATCCTTCCTCAAACCCAGCAAGGTTGGCTCTGGCCCGGTGGGGTGGGCGGTGAAGAATCGGGAATTCTGAATTCCAGGAGGCGTGGGATACAGAGGGCGCTCTCCAAGACCTACACCCAGAAGCAGCACATGCCGGCAACTGGCCCAGCAGTGACCCACCCTCTCCTCTTCTACACTCTCCTGCACGCACACTCTCCTGCATGCACACCACTCATGCACGCACACTCTCCTGCACGCACACCACTCATGCACGCACACCACTCATGCATGCACTCACACACTCTCCTGCATGCACACATTCTATGGCGCAGCATGAACCCTGTATAGGTACAGATGTGCCTAGGTGGGGCCACAATAGCCCGGGTGTAGGGAGGTACCTGTGGACCACAACCTCACACATTGGCCAGGGACCCAGGCCCCAAGGAGGGCAAGGACACATGCTGCCTGGGACTCTGAAGCAGGTGGGCAGGGGCTGGGCTGCCCAGGGACAGGCCTGGACCTGCTCCTCTCACACTCTCCACCCTGGCGTGGGGACAGGTTGGGGGACACTCCAGGACAAGGCAGAGCCCTCTCCACGCTGGGCTGGGAGCACACACTGACCAGATGGAACTGATAGGAAAGAAGAGAGCGCTAGACTCAGGGTTCAGGCCTCAGCTGGGCAGAGACAAGCTCGGGGAGATCTGGCTCAGTGACAGTGCCTGAGAAGAGGACCTGAGAGGTTGCTGACTGAGAGTGTAAGTGAGTCAGGGGGTGACATGGCTCCCGGAAGTGCTGCTGTGACCTCACTCTAGGCAGGGGTGGGGAACGTCCGGCCCGGCATGCAAGGCCCACAGAATCTTTTGGTCTGGCCCTGCCAAGGTGTTAGGGGTGAGTTAACTGAATATTTGACCAAATAGAGCAGCCTATTTTTAAGTGGATAATTTTTTTAAAAAATCGATTTAAGAGAGGGAGGAAGTGGGAGAGAGATAGAAACATCAATGATGAGAGAGAATCATCCATTGGCTGCCTCCTGCACGCCTCACACTGGGGATCGAGCCCACAACCTGGGCGTGTGCCCTGACCAGGAATCGAACTGTGACCTCCTGGTTCATAGGTCGAAGCTCAACCACTGAGCCACGCTGGCCGGGCTAAGTTGATAATTTTGTGTGGCCTGGGAATGAGGTTGTAAATACCCACATGGCCCCAGCAGAACAAAGGCCCTGCCCTGCCCTTGGTGAACAGAAGCCTGCAGGTGGCGTCCAGCTCCAGCCCATGTTGTTTGGTCTGGACACGAGTGGGCAGCTGGCAGTGGGGGGACATTCTCATCCGGGGGTGAAGAGGAGACGGAGAACTGTCTTCTTCAAGGATTGACAAGAGCCCCGTGGGCGAGAGGGCAAGCTGGGCTGTGGTGTGAGGCTCAGAGGGCTGACCAGGAGGAACGGGCAGAGGCTGGGGTCAGGGGCTCCAGGCGGAGGAGAAAGAACCTTTTAACAGGCAGAACTGTCCAACGTCGGGGGGTTCTTGGGAGGAAGACGAAGTTGAGCCCCCGTGTGTGGGAAGGGTTCCTACTCCAGAAAGAAGGCTTTGCCCTGCCCTCCAGCGGCCTTTGCTCCCAGCTCCTAGCTGCGTGGATCCCCTGGCTGCCACCCCGCCCAGCGCGGAGCTGGGTCTCAGCCTGACCTTCATGTGGCTCTGACCTGAGTGGGAGCTGTTTTGTTTTCTCACTGGTCTGTCCTGCAGCCAATGAACGCCCCAGCCCGACTCTGCTTCTCAGCCCCGAGTTGGGGGCAAGGGGCCGAGCCGGGACGCCCGGGGCAGAGCAGCCACACACAGGTGTAGACCACGGCTGACTACAGGGAGCACACATGTGCCTCTGTGCATGTCCCAGTCTGGATAGCCCAGCCGAGAGGTGGGAGCTGTGAGTGGAGTCAGCCAGTGTGTCTCTCTCATTCTACCCTTGAGGAGGGGCTGGAGTCTGGAAGAATGGGCCTGGGCTGAGGGGGAGGCAGAGGTCTGTATCCCTCACCACACTCTTCCTTTGAATATATTTTTATTGATTTCAGAGAGGAAGGGAGAGGGAGAGAGAGATAGAAACACCAATGATGAGAATCATTAATTGGCTGCCTTCTGCACACCTCCTACTGGGGATCGAGTCTGCAACCCCGGCATGTGCCCTTGACCAGAATCGAACCTGGGACCCTTCAGTTCCCAGGCTGAAGCTCTACCCACTGAGCACACTGGCCAGGGCCCCCACTCTTCCTTTGGAGGATTGGACTCCCCAAAAGAACACCTGGGTCACTGGCTTGCCCTTTGCCAAGCTTCTCCTCTCTTCTCCTCGCGCCCTCCCGTCTCCCCATCAGGAGCAAGCCCGCAGGCTTACGGGTTTCGGCTCTTAGGAACAGGGTATGGCTCTGGCTGTGGTTCTGAGGGGAGACTTTAGACCATCCCTACTTCCGCACTGAGTCTTTAGGTTTTGGGGTCCCCTTGGGCGCCCCACACCAATTTTCACTTTGGAGACAGAGCCACGGAGCCCAAGGGGCAGGTTGGAGCCTCCTGGGTGTGCACAGCAGCCCTTGAGGCCTCGGCCGGGGCCAGGACCGATCGCTCCAAGAGGACACTCATGGGGCCTGGGGCCTGCTTCTCGGTGCGGACGCCGGCCCCTGTGCAGGCCGTTGCTCCAGAGGGGACCGGACTCGAGGCGGCGAGAGTTCCTAAGGGGGCTGCGGGCTGTGCCTGAGCCCAGATGCCCCCAGTGCTGACCCTCCCCGGGCTGGCCCTGGTCTCCCTCATCTCCAACTCCTCCAATCACACCCAGGGGGCCTCCTCCACTGAGGTTCTTCTGGGACTTTGGAGCTCATTGCAGGGGCTCCTTCCTTCCCCCCAAGATAAAGCTCAGAAACGCTCGCGCCTCCGGGGGAGATGAGAGGAGATGGCACGTGGACGGGCTCTGCAGCCTGTGCTGCTCTGATCGCACTGGAGCCAGAGTTTATGGGGCTGTCCCTGGCGAGGGGCCAGGGGTCAGGGGTCAGGAGCTGGGGATGGGCGAGCTTCTCCCTGCTCTGTAGTCGCTGCCCCCTGGGTGGATGCAGGGTGGGGCCGGAGGTGCCGTTTAGGATGCCCTCCCCCGCCTGTAGGTGGCCCAGCTCCTGGTTCTGTCATGAGGAGGCGCCTGCTCTCAGATCCAGGTGCCTGTGGACCAGGCTTTGCTATGTCTGCCCTTCCCAGCAGGACGGGTCCTGGCGCGCCGACCCCCGGCCGGCTCCTCAGCCCTGGCACTTGGGCTTCCTGCTGTGCTCCCTTTGGAGCCTCCCCTCGTGGGAGTTCGCGGCCAGCTTCAGAGGGCGGCCTGTCAGCTGCTGGCCTGCCGCCTAGGTGTCCAGAGGGGAAAGGACACAGGGTGACCAAGGCAAGGGGCTGACGGCCTCGAGCCCCAGGTCTTACTCAGCCCCAGAGCATGGAGACAGGGCTCTGGGACCGGGAGCCTGTGATGGGGGCAAGGCCGGGGGTGGGGGTGGGGGGCAGGAGGCAGCAGGCATTGAAGCTGGACTAACGCATAGAGAAACAGTGAGCTAAGACCTTCGATAAATCGCAAACCAATCCATACTTATTGAGAAGCCACTTCGTGCAAGATCCTTCTACTCTGCTCCCGAGGGTCTCGTCAGGGACAGTCAGAAAGGCCGCCAGCGGGTGGGGTCCGTGCGTCGGGGGCCACAGCCCGGAGGCGCGCCCAGGAGCTAGGGCAGGTGACGCCAGGCGCTGGGAGCTGGTTGCAAATGAGCCCCACAGCCACCCTAGATGGGCCCTGACTGAGTCACTGGGTCACTGGGCCATCTGCCTGAGACCACTCGTTTGAAGTGCGACACGAAGCAGTCCCCAGGCGCCTCCCCGGGCTGTGGGTCGTCTGGTGGATGGGCCTGCCCCGGTCTCCCTGCCCCCAGCCACCACCTGTCTAGTAGGTCACCCAGTGGAGCGAGGCGAGCAGTTAGGGGAAATCGTGAGGGTTCTCAGAAGCCCGGACCAGCCGGGCCTGTCGCAGGTTCCTGAAGCCAACTGGGTCAGGGCTGGTGGTCAGCTCGAGCTGGCAGCACAGGAAGACACCCAGTAACCTACTCAGGGGGCCGGGGCGGTCAGGGCTGTAGGGGTTTAGCCTGATTCAGGGTATTGCCCGGACTCTGTGCTTGAGCTCATGACTCTTGGGCAGGAGGCCCGGGCACCCACGCAGGGCCCTGCGCTAAGCCCGGTGCCTGGCAGGTGCTCAGCTGTCGTGAAACTTTGACTAATGTTTGAAGAAGAGGCTGTTTCCTTTTCACGGGGTCTGGATTAGACTGATGGCTCTGGCTCGACTGTTGTCCGGGGCTTAGGCCAGACGTCAGGCAGCTAGCCCTTCCCTCAGCTTCTCTCCCGCGTCCTATTTCACGCCCACGTCCCGGGACCCAGGCAGGCGAGAGGCAGACCTTTCCAGCAAGTCTGAGGACAGGGTGGATGGAGCTACAATATGGACTCCAGCCAGGGGAGCTGGAGGGTGGGGTGAAGGTGAGGAGAAAGGGTTTGGTTCCTTCATAGTCCAGCCCAGAAGTGCCATGGGCCGTGGGGGAGGGGAGAAAAGACCACAAAGAAGTTTCCAGAAGATCCCTAAGGCAGCCCTCTGCTGCCGGCAAGCAGGAGTCCTGGGGTCTCTGGTTAGATGCTCCACACACACATTCTCTGGGATCCAGTGACCACCCAGCCCGCGGAACCACTCGCTTCACGGGAGAGGCTGGGGTGGGGCAGAGTGAGGCCGGGACCGGTCCTCAGCCCCGCAAGCACCGGAGTGCGGGGCCGGGCCTGCGGGAGGCCGCACCGTGTTTTAAGACACTTCTAGGATGAACAGTCCTCTCACCAACTTGGGCCCCTGCCCCGACTCCGGCCCCTGGCTGCTCTCTCGTGCTGACCGCCTGGCTCAGACCTCTCCCGCTGAGCAATGATGATGGTCTGGGAGCGTCTGGGAAGTCATTTGTCTTTTCTCGGCCAGACCGCAAGCCAGTGTGGGGCTGAGACCACTCAGCAGAACGGAGTGCCCCTGAGAGAACTGTCCAGCAAGAGGTGAGCAAGTGCCAGCCCCCTGAGATTAAGGACCCTCCAGAGTCCTTCCCAGCCTGAGTCCTACACCAGCCCTGAGAGGCAGGGAGAGCAGGCAGGCCACGGACTGGTCCCAGGCCACAGAGCCGAACCCTCACCTCCGCTCCCGCTAAAGGGCGTCTAGGTAAGGCGCCGGCTCTGCTTATCTGCTCCGTCATGGACTGGGCCCATGGGTCTGTCTAAATTCTGTCCATGCAGAGGGGGAGGGGCCTCCACAGCCGTCCCCTCTTCCTGGGCATATTTAGAATTCCAGCTAGGGCCTGGGCAACCATTTGTCCCTACTCACCAGGTCCTCCAGGTTGTAGTTGATGATGAAGTCCATGTCCAGGGTTAAGGGGTAGTTCATAGCTGTAGCTGTCTGTCCCCAAACCGGCCACTCGTGGTCTGATGCTGAGAAACTCCCCGGCGGCACCTATAGGAAGGTGGCAGCCGACAGGTGCAAATTTAAGCAAATGAGCCGTGCGCAGTTGCCCCGGGCCAGGCTGCGTAGGACCTGCTGCCTGCCTCACAGCTCATCACTTTTTTTTCCACTGGGTCTTTTCTGTGTGTGTGTGTGTGTGTGTGTGTGTGTGCGCGTGTGTGTTTTTTTTAAGAGAGAGGGAAAATCCCCACAGCCTTTATGCTAGTCAAGCATTTCAGCTTCTTTCCTGGCAATCGCTGTCTCATTCAGGGCGTGTGACTCGTTTAAAGGCTGCCCCGCACTTCTCCCTGGACCTCCACCAGCTCCCATCAGGGAGTGTACCTTGTAATGAAAACCACACCACTTCGTGGGGCAACGAGGGAAACTCCACAGAGACAGTGAACAGGAAAGCCCTCCCAGGACCACTCCTCCAAGCCATGGCCCAACCTGCGTCTTCTCGCCACGAGGGAGCCCGATCACCCAGTGCGCCTGGGACTGAAAGTCCCTTGTCCTGGGAAACCCCTAAGTCCTAGGCAAACTGGGACCCTGGCCCACCCTACTTGCCACCATCCTTTTGTCGAGGCTGAGAGAAAACCCATTCCTTCTTTATTTTTTTTAAAATATATTTTATTGATTTCAAAGAGAGGACGGGAGAGTGATAGGGAGTTAGAAGCATCGATGAGAGAGAAACATCCATCAGCTGCCTCCTGCACATCTCCCACTGGGGATGTGCCCGCAACCCAGGTACATGCCCTTGACCGGAATCGAACCTGGGACCTTTCAGTCCACAGGCCGATGCTCTATCCACTGAGCCAAACCCTCTTTAGCTCAAGTTTAGAAGAAATAGGTGAGAAATTTTCAAAGGGAACAACACCAAAATATTAGTAGAGGACAAAAATGGAATTATCCAAATTACCAAAGCACGAAAACAAAAACAGCCACAGAGCTATTTTCTGACTAAAAAAATAACGATGTTCTAGCTAAAAACGAACTTGGCTGGCATCTAAATTATTAACATCCTGGAATGACCACCAGCTAGAGTAGATTTTACTCAGAAGGACCCGAGGCCGTGGAGAGTGCTGTCCCCAGGGCCGCACCCCCATTCCTGCGCTCCAATCCATTGATATATTCACCAGCTTTTGCCACTCCAAGGACATTGATCAGGAAGGAATATAGGATATAAAACCATGTAGGAATTAGATGATTCACATAGGAAATACAAGATTCTTGTCACTCCGTCCTCACCAGACAGTCACCCAGCATTGAACAAACACCATCACTTGTTCCTTCCAAGAGCTGGTGGGTTCCTGTGGGATGATGGAATCGTCAGACACGCGTCCCTCACGCCGAGTCCGAACACGTCTCCCTGTCACGCATCTCCAGCGCCCTGGCTCTGCCTCACGTGCAGACGTCTAACTCCTCTTCGCAGAAGCATCCTCTGGAGCCAGTTGTTGCCTCCTCACTCGACTTCTCACGCGCACCCTCCCGGGCCCTCAGCCAGCCTTCAGGGGACCTGGCGTCCGGCCCTCAGCAGCCTGGGCGTTGACATCGGGGTGATTTGAGGTTGACGGTCGACATCTGACCAGGACAAAATAGAGGAAGATAGCAGTTTTCTTACTGAAGGTCTGAGCTTATGTCACTGCAGCTAAGATGGGCTTCCTGTGGCTCTCGCCTGCCTTGGCAACATGCCTAGCACACCCCGTGTGACGGTTCCAGTCTGTCATGTTGGCTTAGAAAGAGTAACTTTTAAAAAATATATTTGTATTGATCTCAGAGAGGAAGGGAGAGGGAGAGAGAGAAACATCAATGAGCGAGAGAATCATTCATCGGCTGCCTCCTGCCGATCGAGCCCACAACCCGGGCATGTGCCCTGACCTCCTGGTTCATAGGCCGACGCTCAACCCCTGAGCACCTCCAGCCGGGCTCCTAGTGCGTCTTGTACCAGGGACCCATCACGGTGTCCCTTCCTGTCTCTGAAGATGCTGGCACATTCAGTCGACAGCTTCCCAGGGCCCACTTGCCCCAGGCACTGACTTGCTGGCCAACTCAGTTTGCCCTAAATAGGTAAATGCCTAGTGACCACGGGTTCTAACGGTGCTGTGCGGGGTGGGAGCATTCCTTCTGCCAAGCGCCACTGGATATTTATAACATCGTTCGTGGCCCACACAGAATTATCAACTTAAAAACTAGCCTGCTGCGTGTGGTTAAGCATTTAATTAACTCTCCCTAACGCCTCGGCTGGGCCAGACCCAATGATTTTGCGGGCCTGCTCTGGCCTGAGGGCCGGACGTGCCCCACTCCTGCTTCAGAAGATCCAGAGAATAACTGCTGCGTTGGAAAGGATGATTCTATCATCTTCAAACCCAAAGCCAGACTTGCCCCCTGGCATAGAGGGGCAGTGCCTAGGGTGTGACCCTCCGCTCGAGGAGAAGGAAGGACGCCATCCCGTGTGTCAGCTGGAGGGTGCTTCCAGGGGCGGCAGCCCGGATGTTACCTCAAATGCACCCTGGTTATATTTTCACTCTGTGAGCTCCCACCCCCGCTCGCCGACAGCCCGCCGGAGGCGAGACTGTGTCCCAGGCTCCTCATCAGAGTGACACGGGGTGTCAGGGCCCCAGGTGGCTGGCTGCTGAGTGGTGGCTCGGTGGGTTTTTCTCTGTAATTTTACTCCGAAGGCCATGGATTATATTACGTTTCTATTCATTCAAGATACTTGCTGCCATCACTAGTCTTGGAATTCATTTCCCATCTTCTATATAAAAATTAGGTTCTTCTCAGAGTGTTTCTTTCACTGACTTGGGCCTCTCTCTCTCTCTCTCTCTCTCTCTCTCTCTCTCTGTCTAACTGGGTGGAGATCTTGTTCTCTTTTTCCTCGGGGGCTTTCACAGCCGCTCAGAACAGAGCCCCATGGTCCCCACCTGAGCAGCGCTCAGCCTGGGGAAGTGTCGGGCATTCCTCTAGGTCCCCAAAAGGATAACAGTAATATTAACATAGCATTTACCTACCTACAAAGGCCTACAATTTTTAACTTAGTTTTACCTAATCTTCATATTTAATTTAATATTTAATTATATTTAATCCTCAAATGCCTCATGCTGGAGGTCCTAGCATCATCCCTGGCCATACTTTTTTTTTAAAAAATATATTTTTATTGATTTCAGAGTGGAAGGAAGAGGGAGAAAGAGATAGAAACATCAATGATGAGAGAGAATCATTGATCGGCTGCCTCCTGCACTCCCCCACCGGGGATCGAGCCTGCACCCCAGGCATGTGCCCTGACCCGGGAATCGAACCGTGACCTCCTGGCTCATAGGTCAATGCTCAACCACTGAGCCACATTGGGTGATCCCTGGCCACACTTTGAAAAATATTTTCATTTTTATTTTTGACACTATTACAGGTCCCCGCCCCCCCATCTCCTGGCCGCACTTTTGAGGGGATGAGGAAAGAGGCTCAGCTCCTCACTCAGGATGATGGGAGAGTGATCGCAGAGCAGGGTCCGAGGCCATCTCTGTGGGGCTCCCCC
>NW_006286818.1:1395665-1402281 GCF_000327345.1 Myotis davidii
CGGCACCTGCCCGGCTGGCAGGGCGCTGCCCACGCCGCGTGGGCTGTGGACCAGGTGCTGCGTGTGCCTGACCTGTGCTGAGCTCTTCACACTCCTCGCTTCCTCTCACCGCGGCCGCCTCTACGCGGTATTTTGATCACATCGTCGCACCTGTGGGAACTGATCAGCAGTGGGAAGCAGTTGTGAGTGTGAACAGCTCCTGCAGACACCAGAGACCCAGAAGCCCATGCAAAACACAGGAAGTGGAGGGTACAGTTCTCAGGGCTGGGCGCCCACACCCACGCTGGCGCCTCTCTTGTAGGTAACAGGTAGGAGTCCGCGGGGAGGGAGGAAATGGGCCGCAGGCGCAGGAGACACAAGTTTACCTCAAGGTCATAGGGGCCACAGGTGCGTCTGGAGGCCAGCCCCAGGGCAGCTGCATGGCCAGGGTTAGGGAGCCAGTCGGGTGCCTGTGTCCTGAGGACCGCGGAGTGGCTGGAGCGGGGGGTGGGGGTGGGGGTGGGAAGGTCAAGGAGTTGGGACTCAGGCTCTGTCCTTGGAGCATTTTGTCTGACAGAGGAGGACAGACACATGGATGCAAGTCAGCACACTCATGGACACAGGCAAGTTGAGGACCCTTTCATTTTATTTATTTTGTTATTGATTTCAGAGAAGAGGGAGAGGGAGAGAGAGAGAAACATCAATGACGAAAATCATTGACTGGCTGCCTCCTGCAGGCCC
The DNA here is from genome assembly GCF_000327345.1 of Myotis davidii. Taxonomy (NCBI): domain Eukaryota; kingdom Metazoa; phylum Chordata; class Mammalia; order Chiroptera; family Vespertilionidae; genus Myotis; species Myotis davidii. The sequence continues at coordinate 1,396,386 of NW_006286818.1, forward strand.
CACACTGGGGATCGAGCCCACAACCCGGGCATGTGCCCTGACCGGAAATTGAACCCTGACCTCCTGGTTCCTAGGTTGATGCTCAACCACTGAGCCACACTGGCCGGGCCACACACATGCTTTTTCAAAGGGGCCTGGAAAGGAAGTGCAGGCAGGACGCGGGGAAGGGAGATGCACAGGTACAAGCATATCTGGGGAGGGGCAGGAGGGCGGTGGGCTGGGCTGGAGCGAGGAAGACCTGAGGAGGATGGAGCCCATGGGGGTGTGCTGCACTTCAACTCCCCAAAACCACCGACTACTTGCCTACTAAGTGCTGGGATGGAGCCGCGAACAAGACAGGCCTAGTGACTGTCGCTATGAGGACGGCTCCTTCCATCACTGAGCAGGTACTTCCTCCATCAGCCGGCAGCTCCATGACATCCACGCACTGGGCCAGGGGCTAGAGAAGTAGCGAGACACGAAGCTGAGCATGGCACCCGCCCCATCAAGCTCACGGGCTGGAGAGGAGGCGGCGTTCATGACAACCTATCGTTATAAAATTCTGGGGGTGCTCTGAAGGAAAAGAACCGGGTGCCGCCCGGCCACCATGGCTCAGTGGTTGAGCATCGACCTATGAACCAGGAGGTCGGGGTTTGATTCCCTGCCTGGGTGTGGGCTCCTTCCCCAGTGTGGGGCGTGCAGGAGGCAGCCAATCCATGATTCTTCTCATCATTGATGTTTCTCTCTCTCTCTCCTCCCTTCCTCTCTGAAATAAAAAAAAATATATATATATACATTTATTAAAAACAAACAGACACAAAAAACAGGGTGCCAAGAGAGCAAACAATGGCGTCAACTCAGTCCTCACAAACTGGGAAGCACAGCTGTCAGGCCCTGGGGCCGGGCGGTCCTGAGGCCGCGCCACCCTGTGCAGGGAGAGCCCCTGGCGGGAGCCCTGCAGGGAGGCCCTGGCCTGCTCAGCCCGCTGTATTCATGAGAAAACCAAGGCTCAGCCACTCTCAGGAGTCACGGCAAGTCTGTCCAGCGGGAAAGGAAGCCCCGTCAGACCTCGGACATGGGGTGCAGCTCTCTTCCCTCCAAGGAGCAAGAGATGAGCCTGCCTGTGGGGCCGCTCCCGCTTGTTCCAGAGGAGAGTCAAGTGGCAAGAAGCTAACCTTTCCCTGCGAGCCGCTCAGAGAGGGGAGCGCGAGCTGCGGTCAGCGGTGGGTGGAGTAGAGGCCTGGCTATGGCAAGGCCGAGGCGGGCTGTGCAAAGGCATCGCCACGCCCTGGGCAGTGAAAGTGAGCCGGGCCCAAGGCGAAAAGGCGAAACTCACCTCGGCGCAGGGCAGGGTGAGCTGGCCCACCGCCCTATCCGCACACATCACAGCTCATCAGAGAGTTTCCGAATGACTCGCCCTCGCCCTCGCCCGGAAAGGAAGCTTCCTGGGCTGCACGGGGGCTGCTGGTGTGGGCCAGGCACTTGAAAGAGAGTAAATGATGACACAGCAGTGGGGACAGGGCTCCTGGCACCGAGACCAGCTGGGAGAAGGCAGGGGTGGCCCAGATAGAGCAGCCGTTGGGCCTCAGCCACCTGAGGATGGTGGCAAACCCGTCAGGACTCCTGGGAGCAAGGCAACAGGTGCCAGATGGGGGGCCCTGGCAGCAGAGGTCCCTGCACGCTGGTCCAAGTGCACTGCTCTTGTGTTTTCTGTTTGTGTGCTTTTAAAATATCTTTTTATTGATTTCAGAGAGGAAAGGAGAGAGAGAGAGAAGCATCAGTGATGAGAGAGAATCATGGATCAGCTGCCTCCTGCACGCCCCACAGTGGGGATCAAGCCCACAACCCCAGGCATGTGCCCTGATCAGGAATCGAACCCTGACCTCCTGGTCCATAGGTCATCGCTCAACCCGTGAGCCACGCCGGCCGGGCCAAGCGTGTTGCTTTTGCTTTTCAGATAACAAACATTTATGAAATGTCTATACATTTTCCAAATGTATGTCTTGCTGCTCCCCTGTAGGCACACAGACTCCTGCTCCCCCTCCCTCCTGCCTCCTCACTGTTGCTAAGGGGTCTCCTGACATTTCACGTCCTTCCCTCTCCTCTGGGCTGAAATGTCCTCCGTGCCCCTCTGGGCTTCCCTTCCTCCACAAAGATTCTCCTGCATCAAAGCTGTTTTTTCCTCCCTTGAACTTGACCTAGCATTTTACCTATATTTCTCACTTTTACCCTGCATTGTAGTTATTCGGGTACTATATTCTCCTACTAGACTATGAGTGTCTTTGGTGACAAAGTCATTCATGATTCATTCTTTCTCTGTCCCCAAGAGCTTTGCACTGAGTAGGTATACAATAATTGTCTTTGAGCCCAGCTGGTGTGACTCAGTGGTTGAGCGTTGACCTATGAACCAGGAGGTTACAGTTCGATTCCTGGTCAAGGTACATGTCTGGGTTGCAGGCTTGATCCCCAGTGGGGGGTGTGCAGGAGGCAGCCGATCAATGATTCTCTCTTATCATTGATTTCTATCTCTCTCTCCCTCTCCCTTCATCTCTGAAATCAGTACAAATATGCATATTTTAAAAAGTTGTCTTTGACTGACTGACTGCAGAGGGAAGGAGGGTGGGGCAGTGGAGGGTGGAGGAGAGGTGGGTGTCTGGGATGAGCCCCTGGTGGTTTCTGGGGGTGGGGCCTGTAGTGCTTCTCCTGGGGCTGCCAGTGAGGCCAGGAGAAAGCTCGGGCGTTGAGCCTCAGCTTTGTGACTCAGCAGCCGGTGAAGGTAGATAATACGATATCATTCACACTTGAGGAAAAGGAGAAGCCTCTGTCTTCTTCCTCGAGTGTAAATGATATAATAATATCCCTCTTAAAAGGTTAGTGTGAGGATCAATAAGGATCAATACATGCAACACCCAATACCTAGGAAGTGCTCAGTGAAGTTTGTGGAGCAGTTATCCAAGGGAGAGTAATGTTTTTAGCTTCTTTTTTGGGTGGAGATGGGGGTGGGCATTTGCTTTGCTCCTCTTTGTAGTAGAGACATCTGTGTACTGGCCAACTCTTCCTCATGATGATAATCTGGCGCGGTGCCAGCAGAGGCGAGATGAATGGGTGGGTAAACACGTGCATGAAACGAATCAACGCCTTTGGAATCTAAAATCCTACTTCCAGCCCTGGTTGGTGTGGCTCAGTGGATAGAGCGTCGGCCTGAGGACTAAAGGGTCCTGGGTCGATTCCAGTCAAGGACACATGCCTGGGTTGTGGGTTTGATCCCCAGTGTGGGGTGTGCAGGAGGCAGCCGATCAATGTTTCTCTCTCACATTGATGTTTCTCTCTCTCTCTCTCCCTTTCTCTCTCAAAGATCAATAAACATATCCTATTCAATAAACATCTCCTCAGGTGAGGGTTTAAAAAATGCTAAAACACAAACTTAGCATTAAAAAAATACCTTGAAACAAATGAAAATGGTGGGAATGTAGACTGGAACAATCACTATGGAAAACAGTCTGGCGATTCCTCAAAAATTTAAGAACAGAGCTACCATATGACCCAGCAATCACTCTCCTGGGTATATACCTGAAAAACTTGAAATCATGTATTTACAAAGATATATGCGCCCCTATGTTCATGGCAGCATTATTCACGGTGGTGAAGGCATGGAAACATCCAAAGTGCCCTGCAATAGGGGACTGGATAAAGATGTGGTCCATGTACGCAGTGGAACACTACTCAGCCATCAGAAAGGATGAAGCAGAGCCATTTGCAACAGCATGGAGGGACCGTGCGAACATTATGCTAAGTGACATGTCAGAAAAAGCTAAGAGCCATCTGATTTCACTCGTATGTGAGATATAAAACGGAAACTCATGAACACAAGTTTGGTGGTTGTCAGAGGGAAGGCGAGGGGGGAGGAGGAGGGCCTACTATATGGTGAGAGGAAAAGAACTGACTCTGGGTGGTGACAATACACAGATCTTGTCACATAGAAACCCACACCTGAAACCTGTATGTTCATGTTGACCAATGGCACCCCAATCACCTTAATGAATAAATATTTTTAAAAGTATTTTTATGCAATTATAAGTACACACACAACACACACATTACAAATGCTTTTTGGTGTTATTTTTTTTATATCATGGAGTGTTTTTGTTGTTATTGTTGTTTGTTTGTTTTAAATAGATTCTTATTGATTTCAGAGAGGAAGGGAGAGGGAGAGAGAGAGAGACAAACATCAATGATGAGAGAGGATCATGCCCCTACTGGGGATCGAGCCTGCAACCTGGACATCTGCCCTGACCGGGAATCAAACCGTGACCTTTGGGTTCCTGGGTCTAGCGCAACCACTGAGCCACACCCGCTGGACTATCACGGGCTTTCGACATCAGTGTGTAAAGCAGATCTATGCCATTCCTTACGCCGCTACACAACTCACTGTATAGGTCTGCGTTTAGTCATTTCATCACCACATTTGGACGAGCAGGTTGGGGAGAAGTGGTTTCTACATGAAGCCAGTAGCCGAGACAAAAAGGGATTTGGCAGCTCCAGTCATCAAAGGGGTGAGAACAGCTCAGCATTGAACTGTGGGTTCAAAGTCAGAGTGAATGGCAAGGAGGGGCTTTACCGGCGTCTCAGCTTACAGGAAGCCTTGCCCCATTCAAGGACCAAAACAGAGAGCGTAGAAGAGAGTTGTCTGAGCATGAAACTGAACTGAGCCAGTGACACATGGAATACCATGTCCGCCCCTAATCTGTGGGCGCGGATCCCTTCCCACAAATCAGCACCGTTGTAGTGCCAGGCGGCTGCCAGGCGCGGATCGCCCAGCCGCCGGCAGCGGGGAGCGAGTGAAAGTGGCCCGGGCGTAGATGCGGTTCATCTGGGAGGAGAAAGTCCCACAGGTTTCCCAGTGACAACAGAAAGTGACCCAAGCAAGTGCTGACAGAACTCCCAGCAGACGGCTCTTTAGAGGGTCTCACTGGTGCCACCCACTGCTTTCCCTGCCCAGTGCTCAGGCACAGACACGCCCGCTCCCCCTGTCGCCCACCCGCCTCTCTGAGAGTCCTCGCCGCCCTCACAATCCAATCCATGTCCCTCCAAGTTCTAATGCCCAGTTAGTGCTCCCAGACTGTCACAGTGTCAACTAAAAGATGATGGACGGCATTAAAGCCATTAAAACGGGTGGTACTATCTTTTTTTAAAAATATTTTTTATTGATTTTTTTACAGAGAGGGAGAGAGATAGAGAGCCAGAAACATCAATGAGAGAGAAAAACACTGAACAGCTGCCTCCTGCACGCCCCCCACTGGGGATGTGCTCGCAACTAAGGTACATGCCCTTGACCGGAATCGAACCCGGGACCCTTGAGTCCACAGGCCGATGCTCTATCCACTGAGCCAAATCGGTTCTGGCCTTTTTAAAACTTTTTAAATGTCCCCCACTGGGGATTGAATCCGCAACCCGGGCATGTGCTCTTAATTGGAATTGAATTGGTTCCTGGGTCTACGTGCAACCACTGAGCCACACCCGCTGGACTATCATGGGCTTTTGACATTAGTGTGTAAAGCAGATCTATCCCATTCCTTACACAGGCTACACAATTCACTGTATAGGTCTGCATTTAGTCATTTCATCACCACATTTGGATGAGCAGGTTGGGAGAAGTGGTTTCTACATGAAACCAGTCCACAGGCCAAAGCTCTGTCCTCTGAGCCACACCAGTGAGGGTGCCACTTATTATTTTTAATCAAGTTTTTATTATAAGGACAATTATTAAAAAATAGAGGAAAAGGGGGAGAATGAGAGAAAAAATTACCAATGATTCCAATACCTCAACACAACCACTGTTAATAAATTAGTATATTTTATTCTTTCCTTGTTTCTGTTTTGGGGTTGTTTTTTTTAACATATCTGAGATTATATATAT